>NC_091171.1:29129094-29429094 GCF_040958095.1 Procambarus clarkii | reverse complement strand
TTGTTTAAAACCCAGGACAAAAAAACAGATCGATGGAACATGACTTTATACTGTGTTTACACTAGCCTATCCTCTGGTTTTGGTAGTACTTATAGTAACATTGAGGACATTAGTACATATTCCGACCTACAACGCATTTAGGAAGTTGAAATCGGTTCTATTGAAATTGGACAAACCGTTAAAGATTTTATATTTTTGTTGCAAAGACAAATTTTTCTAACCTAACTTAACTTTCCTAGGTCTAATACACGATATCGGTATGAGGCCTAATACAGTATATATTTGTGCTATATTAGGCCTAGGAATATTTGTCAGTTTTATTACTCTCTTTTTTTTTCGTACAATAATGAAATAATTCAAAATTCTGCCATCTAATTGCTTAGTACGTCAATCTCTGTACCATATTACATATTGTTAGAAAAACTACTATCTAAACAGGAGGAGGGGTTGTTTAAACTTACAGGTTTCAAATTTTTGCACTAAACTTTGTCAATGATTTTCTTGAAGTTATCTCTACAATGAAGACCTTAGTGAATAGATTCTGAATGCTATACAAATTACGTATTTTCACTAAATTATGTAATATTACAGCAATAGTTAAGGTAATTATGGTAATATTATAGTACTTGTTAAGGTAATTATGGTAATATTATGGCAATTGTTAAGGTAATTATAATAATGTTATGGTAAATATAAATTAAGGTAATTTTGGTAATATTAAAGATCTAGTTAAGGTGATTAAGGTCAATTCCTTTCAATATATTACCGCATTGGTCAAATTTTTCATTACATTTCTTTACTGATGCTAGAGACGATATAATCCTGAATGACAACGTTGCTGTAAATGAAAGCCCATATACAGAGAAAAAAATACACAAACAAAACACGAGTGCATATGTGAGTTTTGCAATGTATATGAATATCCTGTTGTGGGTGTTACATCACAGGAATGAAGTGTTGTGAGTGTTACAACACAGCAATACCAAATGGTGAGTGTTGCAAAACATAAATAATGTATTGAGAATGATGCAGCACAGAAATAACATATCTTGATTTTTCAAATGCAGAAATAAAGTGTTTTTAGATTTTCAACAAAAAATAACGTATTGTGATTGTCATAATCCAGAATGACGTGTTATGAGTACTGCAATACAGTAATAACATGCTGTAGATGTTACAACACAGGAAAAACGTGTTGTGAGTTGCACCGGTCAAGGACAATATATTGTAACACATAATTACCATGTTGCGGGGTGAGTGTTGCAATATGTTTTGTCTGTGTTGCAACATTCACAATAATATTTATGTCCTTAAATACTTGCTATACATTATTTCTGAGTTGCAATGCTGACAGCACGTTATTTATATTTTGTAACACTCACAATGTTATTGCTGTATTGCAACGCTCATAACACATTATTACTGTTTAGTAATAATATAATAATCATAAATAATAATATATGAAAATTGCTAGAATCGATACATAAAACGTGACTGAAAATATAAAATATGATTAAATAGATGACAAATAGTACTGAATTGAAACTAAAGTATTTAGTGGCCAAAACATGGAAAAAGGAAGCTGAGAAGAACATAGGAGAGTTCGAACTGGTGACCGCGTGAACACCGGGGTCCGACCTCTCAGTCTGACCACGATGCTTCCTGCTTAATAAAGAACTCTCAGTCATACATTCATTCACTTCACAATACATCATCAAGTAACACCTGAGGCATATTGAGAGAAAATCAGTAAGGAAAAAAATATATGTGAGGATGCAAGGTAAGGAAAGGTAATAATGAGGTGTAAGTACTTGGGAAAATAATGAGCTGGGATATATAAGGACGGACTGAAGGAGCGGTGCCCAACCACTTCGACCATCAGGGATCGAACAAAAGTTTATTTTATATCCAGCATTGATCTAAATAAATTTAAGCAAAATGAAGTATATAAAGTTCTCGCCAATTATTTAAACTATATCAACGAGGTTTAGAACTTTGTATTTATCGAATAAATAATTTTTTGCATAGGTTGTTTATAGGTAAGATGCTCACCATATGTGTTCACATTGTGTATTCACCTAGACGTGTTTAGTTGTGTGTTCACCTAGTGTTCACCTTAATATTCAGTGTTTTTTTTTAGTTTAAAGCTAAAATATTACTAAAACCTAAAGCTGATTTATTATATTTCAAGAAGTTGCTTTTACAAAATGCTAATATGATTGAAATTCTATCTGCATGATTTATGTTTTTGGTAATGAACGAATGAGAGAAAATAGAGAAAATATGAGTATATTTGATGTATAGATCATATATTTATTTTTCTTTTAGTTGGCCTCAAGTGTTAAAATTCAGAAATGGATGGGAAAATATTTTGTAATGCGTTTTAATTTATGTTCCAAATATTTTCCCTTCATCTACATTTAAAGAAAAACAACAATACTCAGACAAAATACGAATGCATACACATGTTGTGAGTGTTGCATCACTCAGGAATAATGTCTTGTAATTGATTGCAACATAAAAGCGTGACGAGAGTGTTTCAAAAGAGAAATGAAGTGTTTTGAATGATGCAACACAGGAATGAGGTGTTGCGAGGTGAAAGATGCAGAACTGGAATAACGTGTTGTGGTTGTTGGAACACAAAAAGACAAAATTTGCCCTATATTGTAGTTACGGTTATCCCCTGCATAGCAGTAGATTCTCCCTGTTACTTACCACCAACGTTTCTGCATGCTTCAACATCAATGACAACAACAACACGTCCTCAAACGTATTGGTGTCCAGACACGCCTCCTCCCCTCCACCCTCCAGAGCCCGAGACACCTGCACCTACTGTCTCGCCGGTTGACCGGACGACACCAGCTAACTAACTTTCCGGTCGTCTGCTTCTAGTCTCCAACTCCAGTCTTCGCTCCAAATATGACGTCACGGCCTGTATATAAGGGTTGTTACGGCCACAATGGGTCGCAACCGGGTTCTTTGCTGGAGGAACTAAAGTTCTGGTATCCAACCCGAAGTTAGTAATTGCTTTCAAGAAGTGAGCTTGGTAATGCAAGTAAAACACATTGGGGGAGTAGCATTGAATACGACACTTCATCAATTATCAATATATTCACATATAATCACTTTCCCATCACCTCATATATAAAATCATAAAGGGAGTATTACTACACTGATATATACACAAGTGTCTCACTCATAGGACACTAAGCGCTCCTCGATGCTCAAACGATGCAGTCTTGTCAGCTTCCGTGTTTCCTCAACACACAGTACCGTCCTCAACCAGTACTGTCCTCAACCAGTACTAGGAAACACCAACGAGTCTACCCTAGCCACGGGCCAGCCTATACACAGTCTCACTAGGTGCTCCGTGTGAACGCCCACAATCACACTCCAGCCTGGTGCTGGCAGAGAACGTCAGCCTGGCGCTGCTGGGCCTCTTCACGAACAAATACAAGGGTAGCGAACCTCTGGCAGGAGCTTCTTGCAACTAGCTAGTTACACTCCTCCGTAGCACCTTACTGTCAGTCGTCTCTTCCTCTAGCCAGTCCCTGCATATGCCGAATTTCGTCACTGCCACTTCACAGGCAGACAGTAGAACATTACACAGTTCTTCTTCGGCGGCGGCTCATTGCTTCCGTAAAGCAGAATGGGGTAGAGAGATATTGGCTGCCCTGGATAGACTGACTGTCCTCGTACCACAGGAGCCCTACGTCGCCTATGTGGATACAGACACGTCATCAGTAAACTGGTCAGTACTTGGGACACTAGGAAATACCACTTACGGACTCTGACATAAACATACAACTCATCCTACAATAGATGGCGCTGATTTTCTAGGCGCCACCTCACCAGAGGTCAGTACCAGCTACCACTCGACCTGACTAGCGCAGGAATCTAGCGCCTCTGGCTGGTATCATCGTGCCACCGCTAGATGGCGTCGTCCATTTTGTGGGGGTTTTAGGAGCGGACTCACAGATGGCATTGACGTCGCTGCTCCATGCTCCGACGATGGAGTCAGGTTCGTAACAAGGGTTTACCAGCGTCCAGCACAGCATACTACCCTTCGAGTGCTCTCAGCTATAACATCAACTCTTGTCCTCGGGTGACGGTAGATGCACACAGCAATTTTGTATAAAGTATTGCCCGCTTCTTGTAATTAATGTAAACTTCACATATATATATTTCTTTTGACTGTGTTTAAACCAAGTGGATAAGGGGTTTTGTTTCCATTAATTGTTATTTGTCAGTTGAGTAAAATTAAGTAATTTTTTGTGATATTAAATGTTTCAAATTTATATTTTCTTTGGGTTTTACCCGCCGCTCTCACACAGTAGAGGTATCAAGCAGTTTTTTTATTAATGTGTGATTGGCACAGCATCTGCCAGAATAGTTACTGCTCTATTAAAGATTCTCGTCACAATTGCAACACACACAATACATTATTCCTGCGTTTCAACACTCAAAACACGTTATTTCTCTGTTGCATCATTCACAACATGATATTTATGTGTTGAAACACTAACATGATATGCCTGTGTTGCAAAGTTACAACTCTCACAACTATTATTTTCACTGTGTTTAATGTTGAATAATTTCACAACATAAATATTTCATTGCTAACATGTAAATAAATAAACAATATTGATTCCATAGATCGATAAAAGATTATTAAAAATATAACTAAAAAGTTCTTAAAATAGATGAACAGAAAGTTCATCAGTTCATCAGAACAGAAAAAGATTAAACAAATAAAACGTAATTTAATAAATAAATCAAAAGCGGTTGAATAATTAATGAAAGTGATTAAACAGATAAATATACGTGATTATATATATAGAAAAGGGCGATTGGATTAATAAATAATGATTGAACAAATTAATATATTGTGATAAAAAGAGAAAGATAAAACTAGCTAGAGTTTATAAAAAAAATGATTGAATATTTAAAATTTGATTAAATAAATGAAACAATAGTTCTAGATTCAAAATAAAGTATTATCTGGGTAATTTATGAAAAAAGGAAGCTTTGATGTCGATCAAGAATTCGAACTGGTGACCGCGTGAACACCGGGTCCGACCTCTCTGTCTGACCACGACGCTTCCTGCTTAATGAAGAACTCATCAGTCATACATTTATCTACTTCACAATACATTATCACGAGACATTTGAGGCATGAGAAGACAAAATCAGGAAGGAAAAGAATCATTGTGAAGAAGCGATGTAAGGTAAGGTAACGTAATTATGAGGTAAAAGTACCAGGCCAGAATGATTATATAGCACTCGGAACTTTCCACTTGGACCATCGGGGATCGTGCGCTTACTTTGCAAGATGCGAGAGGATTGAGTGGAGTAACGGTGCCTAAGCACTTGAACCATCGGGGATCGAACACAAACGTATTTTTAAAACCATCACAGATCTAATAAATTTAAGCAAACTGAAGTGTACACAGTTGTTCTCGCCAGTTCTTTAGGGTATATAAATTAGTTACTGAACTTGGTATTTATCAATTAAAATATAAATTTTTCTAAAGGCTGTTTATAGGCATAGATGTTCACCTAGATATACTCACCTAGACGTGATCACATAGATGTGCTCACCTTTATGTGTTCACTTTGATGTTTTCACTCTAATAATCAGTCTTTCATCTTTTTAAAAGCTTAAATATTACTGACACCTTAACATGATTTTGTAATGTTCATGTTTGTTTTGGCAAAGAGCGTATGGTAGGTACCCCAGTTGAATGATTAGAGAAGAACGTTAAACATCACTATATTTAGCGAATAGATTAGATTAAGATTTTTGTTTTAGTTGACATACACGAATGCATAGACACATGTTGTAAGTTTTGCAACGTATAGGAATACCATTTAGTGAATGTTGCAACACAGGAATGAGGTTCTGTGAGTGTTACTTCACAGGAATTATATATTATTATGAAGTTATTTTGAGATGATTTCGTGGCTTAGCGTCCCCACGGCCCAGTCCTCAACCAGACCTCCTTTTTTGATACACTTTCCCAGGAAGCAGCCCGTTGCAGCTGTCTAACTCCTAGGTACGTATTTACTGCTAGGTGCACTGAGCATCAGGGTGAGAGAAACTCTGCCTTTTTGTTTCCACCTCTATCAGGGAACGAACCCGGAAACTTAGCACTACGAATCCCAAGCGATGTCCAATCAGCCGTCAGGCCCATGTTAAAGGTGTTGAAAGACAGAACAAAAACATGTTGTAACAATCATTTTTAACACGATAATTATGTGTTGTAATAAGTTATTGCTGACCGGTGCAACACTCACATTACATATTTCCTGTGTTACAATGTTGCAACACCTACAACATGGTATTAATATGTTGCAGTACTCACAATACGTTATTACTGTCCTGAAATGCTCACACAACATTATTCCTGAGTTGCAAGGCTCTCAACACCTATTTGTATTTTGCAACATTCACAACACGTTATCACTGTTGCGTAATACTATAACAATAATAAATTATATAATATATACAAGTTTCTAGAATTAGTAAATAAAATAAAACGTGATTGAATATTTAAAATTTGATTAATTAGACGAAAAATATTATTGAAATAACAATAAAGTATTTTGTGGCCAATAAATGGTAAAAAGGAAATTGGACGTACTAGTGACTGAGTTCGAACTGGTGACCGCGTGAACACCGGGTCCGACCTCCCAGTCTGGCCACGACCCTTCCTGCTTAATGAAGAACTCAGTAGTCATACATTCATCCACTTCATCATACATTCATCCACTTCATCATACATCATCAATTGACATTGAATCTGTGTGAGGAAGCGAGGTAAGGCAATGTAAGGTAACTATGAGGTGAAATTGCAAGGAGGGTATGATATATTAAAATCGTCTCGGATATACAAGGACGAAGTGAAGGAATGGAAGCTTCCACTTGGACCATCGGGCATCGAGCGCTGACTCTGCATGAAGCCAGAGATCGGAGTGGAGTAACGGTGCCCAAACACTTGGACCATAATTGTTTTCTCATTTTTTCGCACTCTATAAAGTGAATAGTTCAAAATCCAATTATCTAATTGCTCAGTACGTCAAATTTTGTACTATGTTGCACATTGCTACAAAACTACTATCTAAACAGTAGGATGGGTTGTACAAACTTAAAAGTTTTAAATTCTTGCACTAAACTTTGTCAATAATTTTCTTGAAGTTATTTCTCTACAATGAATACTGTAGTGAATAGGTTCTCAATGCCATACAAATTACGCATTTCACTAAATTATGTAATATTATAGCAATAGTTAAGGTAATTATGGTAATATTATGGTACTAGTTAAGGTAATTATGGTAATATTAGAGTAATAGTTAAGATAATTAAAGTAATATTAAAGTTATAGCTAAGGTAAATTTGGTCAATTCCTCTCAATATGTTACGGCATTGAACATATTTTTCGTTATATTTCTTTTCTCATGCTAGAAAAGATCGAATCCTGAATGACAACTTTGCTGTAAATGAAAGTTCATATATAGAGAAATAAATATTACACATACATAACACGAATGCATAGGTGAGTGTTCCAACGTAAAGAAATAACTTGCTGTGAATGTTACATCACACGAATGAAGTGTTGTGAGTCATACAACACAGAAAAAAACATGTCGAAACACGTATTAACAACAGGAAAATTATGTGTTGCAATATGTTATTCCTGACCAGTGTAACACTCACAACACGTTATTTCTGCTTTGTAACTGTCACATTACTTTATTTTGTATTGCAAACTAAAAACACTTTATTTCTGCATATGAAATACCACAATTGGTTATTTATGTGTAGCAGCACTCAGAGAATGTCACTTATTTGTTGCAACACTCATAAAACGTTATTACTCTCCTGAATTACTTACTATACACCATTTCAGATTTGCAACACTCACAACACGTTATTTCTGTGTCGTAATTCTATAATAACAATACATAATATAATACATAAAAGGTACTAGAATTGGTAAATAAAACGTGATCGATTTTAAATATGATTAAAAAGATGAAAAATAGTATCGAATTAAGTCTAAAGCCATTTGAGGCCAATATATGGAAAAAAGGAACGTAGGGTGAAAATTCGAACTGGTGACAGCGTGAACACCGGGTCCGACCTCACTGTCTGGCCACGACCTTCCTGCTTATTGAAGAAATCAGCAGTCATACCTTTATCAACTTCATCGTACATCATCAAGGGACATATGAGGCACGATGAGAAAAAAAAATAAGTAAGGATAAAACATCAATGTGAAGAATCTATGTAAGGTAAGGTAATAATGACGTGAAAGTACTTCTCTAGTATGATTATATAACACGTGGAAGGAATATTAGAATGAGCTGGTATAGTTGGCTACTAAAACTATTAATTGTTAGTCTACTGCTAATTATGCTAATAAAGATTAAACACATCTTTGTTGTAAGGAGAGTTCAGTTGATTCTGCAATCATACACCTGTCCTGAACATGGGAGCCACATTCTCGAATGACATAGCGTCAAGGTAAATATGGGTTGGAATGATTAGTGGCGGTTGTCTCCTCTTTCTCGACGTCACCTGTGAAATAATTACATACTAATACAAGTGATAAACCTGAGACTTATATTCATTAGAGATTAATATCTGTAAAGAAATGACCTTTCCCGTTCCAGAGCTCTGCCGGCATCATTACCGGACTATAAGAACTTTCTATAATACTTGCCAGTTATAATGATATTTCTTACTAGTAACCCGGAAACGATGCTTCCCAAGGTAGAGAAATCGTGGATTGGGTGGACTTCTAAAGATCCTGTGGCACATATGAGAGTGTTGCAACGTATATGAATACCGTGTCATGAGTGTAACATCAAAGGAATGAAGTGTTTTGAGTAATGCAAACCATAAATCACAAATTGTGAGTGTTGAAAAATATAAATAACTTGTTGTGAGTGAGGCAACACAGAAATATAATATTGTGATTGTTCAAGTGCACAAAACAGGAAAAAAGTGTTTTTAGTTTTGCACACAGAAAATACCGTATTACGAGTACTGCAATACAGCAATAACATGCTGTAGGTGTTGCAACGTTGCAACACAAGAATAACGTGTTGTGAATGTTGCACTGGTCAGAGATAATTTATTGTAACACATAATGACAGTGTGGTGAGTGAGTGTTGCAATACGGTTTGTCTGTGTTGCAACACTCACAACGTTATTTCTGTCCTTAAATACTTGCTATTCGTTTTTTCTGAGTAGCAATGCTAACAACACGTTATTTATATTTTGCAACACTCACAATGTTATTGCTGTATTTCAACACTCACAGCACATTATTACTGTTTTGTAATAATATAATAATAATAAATAATATAATATTTACAAGTTGCTATAATCTATATGTAAAACGTGATTTAATATATAAAATATGAATAAAAAGATGAAAAATATTATTGAATTAAAACTTACGTGTTTTGTAGCCAATATATGAAAAAAAGGAAGCCCTTCCTTCCTTCTTGGTGTTCGAACTGGCGACCGCGTGAACACCGGGTCCGACCTCCAAGTCTGACCACGACGCTTCCTGCTTAATGAAGAACTCAACCCTCATATATTCATCCACTTCATCATATATCATCAATTGCTATTTGAGGCATGAGAAGAAAAATCAGGAAGCAAAAGCGTGAGGAAACAAGGTAAAGTAATGTGAGCTAATTATGAGGTGAGAGTACTAGGCCAGTATGATTACATAGCACTTGGAAGGAATATTAAGATCATCTGGGATATATTAGGACGAAGTGAAGGAATGGAAGCTGTCACTTGGACCATCGGGGATCAAGCTCAGAAACTGCAAGATGCGAGAGGACGGAGTGGAGTAACGATGCCCAAGAACTCGGACAATCGGGGAACGAACACAAAGGTATTTTATAAACAGCACAGATCTAATCAATTTAAGCAAACTGAAGTGTACACAGTGGTTCTCACCAGTTATTTAAGGTATATAAATTAGTTATGGAACTTGGTATTTATCTAATTTTGTCACAGTCTGTATATAGCCACGATGATGATGTTCACCTAAATATGCTCAACTAGATGTGCTCACCTAGATGTGCCTACCTGTATTTGCTCACCTTTATGTGCTCACCTAGATGTTCTCACCTAATTCTGCTCACCTAAATGTGTTAACCTAATTGTGATCACATAGGTGTTTTCACTCTAATAATCAGTCTGTCATCTTGTTTAAAGCTTAAGTATAACTGATACCTTAAGCTGACTTTGTAATGTTTTGTAATGTTTTTTTCAGTAAAGATCGCATTGTAGGAACCGCAATTGAAAGATTAGTGAAAAAAGGTATACATCAACATATATGACGAATAGATTAGATTAAGATTGCCTTTTAGTTTGCATATTCAAATGCATACGCACGTGTTGTGCGTTGTGCAACATATATGAATAGCGTTTTGTAAGTGTTTAAACACAGAAATGAGGTGTTGTAAGTGTTGCAACACAGAAAAAACATGTAGGAACTCTCACTCACAACATGTAAATTATGTGTTGCAATAAGGTATTACTACCTGTTGCAACACTCACAACTTGTCATTCCTGTGCTATAGCGTTACACTTATACCTATAACATGTTATTAATATGTAGCAGTACTCACAACACGTTGTTCTGCGTTATAACAATCGCATTATGGTATTGTCTTGACATATTTACAGTGTGTCATTTCTGAGTTGCAAGGCTCACAAGACGTTATTTATATTTCACAACAATCACAATACGTTGTTGCTGTGTTGCAACACTCACGTCACGGTATTACTGTTTCATAATATAATAATAATAATAAATTACTTAACATTTTAAAATTTCTAGAGTTCTTAAATAACACGTGATTGCATATTTAAAATTTGATTAAATAGATGAAAAATAGTTTTAGATTAAAACTAAAGTGCGTAATATATGGATAAAACAATCTTCGTAATATATGGATAAAAGGAAGCGTCTTTGGCACTGAGAGTTCCAACTGGTGATCGCATGAACACCGGGTTCCACTTCCCAATTTGACCACGACGCTTCCTGCTTAATGAAGAACTCAACACTCATACATTCATCCACTTCACCATACATCTTCAACTGACAATTGAGGCCTGAGAAGCAAAAATCTGCGAGGAAAATAATATATGGAAAAGATGTATGGTAAGGCAAGTTAATTATGAGGAGAAAGCTCTAGCCAGTATGCTTATATATCACTTGCAAGGGACATTAGGATGAGCTGGGATGTTGGTATGAATACCAGTAGAATTAGACCAGTATGAATATATAATACTTGGAAGGGACATTAGGATGGGCTGGGTTGTGAGGCTGGAGTGAAGGAACGGTGCTCAACGAACTGCTCCATCAGGGATCAAACGCCGACCCGGCAAGAAGCAGAAGTATGGAGTGAAAAAACGGTGCCCAATCACTTGGACCTTTGGGGGATTGAATGGAAAACATATTTTCTAGACTTCATAGATCTCAATAAAATTAAACAAAGCGAACTCTTCGAAGTTATTGTTTCCAATTTATTTAGGTATATTTGGGAGTTATTCTACTTAGTATTTATTTATTAAATAAATAATTTGCTTGAATAGGTTGTTTATTGGCGTACATTAACATCTTAAACACCCTAATAAACAGTGGTTCATCTTGCTTAACGCTTAGGTATTATTGGCACCTAAAGCTGGTTTGTACATTTTATCTTCTTTAAGTAATGAACGTAAGGCTGAGAAAAAAGTGAATATCAAGTGTAATTGACACTTAGATCAGATAAGATTTTTCTTATCTTAGTGTTCAAATGTTTGCCCGAAGCTTAAATAAAAATGTCTTGACGTTATTTTTCTATATTCAGGACTTAAGTGAAAAGGTACTTAATGCCATACACATTTCATATTTTCACCAAATTATGCAATATTATAGTACTAGTTTAAGTAAATATGGCACAATTAAAGTAACAATGATAATTAACGTAAGATTGTGGTGATAATTAAGGTTATTATCTTAAAATAAAGTAATAATTAAAGTAGTTATGCTAATATCATAGAAATAGTTTAAGTAAATATGGAAATATTATAGTTTTAGTTATGGCAATTATCGTATATTCCTTTCAATATATTACAGCAGTTAACATATTTTTTATTACAAAACTTTATTGACCCGAGAGAGGAAAAAGCGTGAATGAAAACATGACTGTAGTTAAAACTTGTCAAATTCATATCCAGATATACGCAGACTTAACACGAATTAACACTGACATGCTATAAGTGTTGCAGCGTACAGGAACAGAGTGTTTTGTGTGTGGCAACACAGGAATAAGTTTTTGTGAGTGTTGTAAATTTGAATAAGGTGTTGTGAGTGTTGCAACACTGAAATGAGAAGTTATAAGTGATGGAACACAAGAAGGAGGTGTTGCAAAACAAAACTTTTTGCGAGTGTTGCAACAAAATATTACATTCCCAATTACATTGGGGATGTAATTGACAATTACATTCCCAATACATTCCATGTATTCCCAATACATTTCATGTATTGGTGGCAGTACATAAATCTTATACTGTGAGGGTTTCATCATGTTATAACTGTGTTGCACCGTTTGAACACACACAACATATTATGCCTTCGTGGTAACACAACACGTTATTTCTGTATTGCTACACACAACACCTTATTTCAATGTTGCAACACCCAGAACGTATTTATAAGTATTGCAACTTTTACAACACATTATTTATGTTGTAACACTCATAACGCGTTTGCTGTTATTGCCTTGCTGCACGACACTTCATAGCTGAGTTGTAACACTCACATCACGGTATTATAGTGTTCCAAATTTGCAACTCTCATCGTTCAATTTCTGTGTTGCAACACTCGTGTTAGGACCGCGATGCAACACTCACAACTCGCATTCCCATCAAGCGTTTAACGTTGTATTCTTGCCCGATATTAATGTTTTATTGTTAATATGTATTTATAAAATATTTAGCGATTGAATAAATAAAGGTGATAGAAAATATAACTAACAAGTGATTAAATAGTTGCTTAAAAATAAATGAATAAATAAAACGTGATTGAACATATAAAATTTGATTAAATAATTGAAAAATATTATTGAATTAACACTACAGTATTTTGTTGCCAATATATCGAAAAAAGGAAACATAATTGCATTATAAGAGTTTGAACTGGTGACCGCGTAAACAGCGGGTCCGACCTCCCAGTCTGACCACGACGCTTCCTGCTTAATATAGAACTCATCGCTCATACATTCATCCACTTCATCATACATCTTCAATTGATATTTAAGGCATGATGAGTTAAAATCATGAAAGAAAAGAATCTCTGTGAGGAAACGAGGTAAGGTAAATATGAGGTGAAAGTACTAGGCCAGAAAATAGCACTTAGAAGGGATATTAAGATCATCTGGAATATATAATGACGAAGTGAAGGAATGGAAAGGTATCACTTGGACCATTGGGGATCGAACACGGACTCTGCAAGAAGCGAGAGTACGGAGAGGAGTAACGGTGCCCAAACACTTGGACCATCGGGGATCGAACACAAATGTATTTTATAAGCAGCACAGCTCTAATAAATTTAAGGAAACTGAAGTGTACACATTAGTTCTCACCATTTCTTTAAGGTATATAAATTAGTTACTGAACTTGGTATTTATCTAATAAATTAATAATTTTTGCACAGGTTTATAAGCATAAATTTTCACCTAGAAGTGCTCACCTAAATTTGTTCACCTAAATGAGTCCACGTTTATGTGTTCACCTGGATGTGCTCATTTAGATGTTCTCACTTTAATAATCAGTCTTTCATCTTGTTTAAAGCTAAAGTATTAATGACACGTTAAGATGATTTTATACTGTTCATGTTTGTCTGAATAATAATTGCATGATAAGAATCAAATTCAATTAATATAGAAAAAAAGAATCGTCAGTATATTTGACGTATATATCAGATTAAGATTTGTCGTTTAGTTGGTCACAATTGTTTAAAACCCAGAAAAAAACAGATCTATGGAACATGACTTTTTAGATGACAAATAGTACTGAATTAAAAGGAAAGTATGTTGTGGCCAATACATGGAAAAAGGAGGCTCAAATGCACGATTCAGGTAGAGTTCGAACTGGTGACCGCGTGAACACCTAGGTCTAACCTCCCAGTCTGACCACGAAGCTTCCTGCTTGATGAAGAACTCAGCAGTCATACATTCATATACTTCATCATACATCATCAAGTAACATATGAGGCATGATGAGAGAAAATCAGTAGGGGAAAAAATATCTGTGAGGATACTAGGTAAGGTATGGTAAGGAAAGGTAATAAAGAGGTGAAAGTACTTCTCTAGTTTGATTATATAGTATTTGTTAAAGATAATAGGGTGAGCTGGGATATATAAGGACGGACTGAAGGAGCGGTGCCCACCGACTTCGACCATCAGGGATCAAACAAAAATTTATTATATATCCAGCATTGATCTAAATAAATTTAAGCAAAATGAAGTATTTAAAGCTCTCGCTAATTATTGAAAACTATAACAACGAGGTTTTGAACTTTGTATTTATCGAATTAATAATTTTTTGGATAGATTGTTTAAAGGTACGATGTTCACCATATTCGTTCACCTAGTATATTCACCTAAACGTGTTTGTTTATGTGTGTTCACCTTAATAATCATTGTTTATTCTTGTTTAAAGCTTAAATATTACTAAGACCTGAAGCTGATTTTGTACATTTCAAGAAGTTTGTTTTTTATATGATAGAAATGTTTACATGATTGAAATTCTATCTGTATGATTTGTATTTTTAGTAATGAACGAATGACAGCAAATTAAGACAATATCTGTGTATTTAACATAAAGATCAGAAATGGATTTTTCTTTTAGTTGGCCTCAAGTGTTGAAAGCCAGAAACACCAGATGGATAGACAATTATTTTATAATACGTTTTAACTTATGATTCAATTTTTTTCCTATATTTACTTTCAAAGAGAAACAAAAATACACAGACATAACACGAATGCATAAACGTGTTGTGAGTGTTGCAACACACAGGAATAATGTGTTGCAACACAAATAGCGCCTTGTGAGCGTTACAAAACAGAAATGAGGTATTTTGAGTTATGCAAGACAGGAATGAGGTGGTGCGAGGTAAGTGTTGCAGCACTGTAATAACACGTTGTGGTTAATGGAACATATGAATGTTTTTTATTTAAAAACGACAAAATTTCTGAGTGTTGCAACACATACAACCCATTTTTGCTTCGTTTCAACACTCACAATACGTTTTTTCTGCATTGAAATACTCACATGTTATTCATGTGTTGCAAAGTTATACCTCCCGCAACAAGTTTTTATGTGATGCAACTCTCTCAACTATTATTTCATGGTATTTAACGTTGATTCCTTTCACGATATAAATTTTTCATTGGTAATATGTAAATAAAAAACAATATTGATTGCATGGATCGATAAAAGATTTTAGAAAATATAACTAAAAAGTTTTAAATAGATGAACAGAAAGTAACTAAACAAATGAAACGTTATATATTAAATAAATCATATACGTTTGATTAATGAATAATGGTGATTAAACAGATAAATATACGTGATCAAATATCTAGATAAAGTTGATTGGATTAATAAATATTGATTGAACCAATAAATATAATATGATAAAAAGTGAAAAGATAAAATTTGCTAGAATTTATAAATAAAACGTGATTAAATATTAAAAATTTGATTAAATAGATGAAAAATACTTTTAGATTATAACTCAAATATTATCTGGGTGAAATATTGGAAAAAAAACGAAGCTCAAATTCAAGCTCAACACAGGTCGAACTGGTGACCGCGTGAACACCGCGTCCGACCTCCCTGTCTGACCACGACGCTTCCTGCCTAATGAAGAACTCAGCAGTCATACATTCATCCACTTCACCATACACCTTCAACTAACAATTGAGGCGTGTGAAGGAGAAAGTTGGGAAGGAAAATTAATCTCTATGAGAAGAGGAAGTAAGGTATGGTAAGGTAAGGAAATGATGAGGGAAAAGCGCCAGGCCAGTTTGAATATATAACACTTGGAAGGGACATTAGGATGACCTGGGATGTGAGGACGGAGTGGAGGAATGGTGCTCAACCACTTAGACCATCGGGGATTGAATAGAAAACATATTTATAGATATCATAGATCTCAATAAAATTAAACAAAGTAATCTATTCGAAGATATTTTCTCCAATTTGTTAAGGTATATCTGGGAGATATTCTACTTAGTATTATTTTAATAAATAAATAATTGGTTTGTACAGGCTGTTTATGGGCATAAAATAATTATGGTAACATCCTAGTAATTGTTCAGGTAATTATGGTAGAATTATAGTATTCGTGAAGGAAATTATCCTATTGCTTTCAATATCTTACGGCGGTTAAAATGTTTTTGATTGCATAACTTAATTGAGCCAAGAGAGGAAACGTGAATGAAAACCGGACATAAGTTAAAACTTGTCATATTCATATCCAAAAATACACAGATTTAAAACGAATAAACAGACATGTTGTAAGTGTTGCAACGCACGGAAATAGCATTTTATGGGTGTTGCAACACAGGAATAAGGTGCTGTGAGTGTTGCAAATTTGAATAAAGTCTTGTTAGTCCTAAAACACTGAAATGATTGTTTTGAGTGTTGCAATTAAAAAAAAATATTTTGTTGCAAAAACAACCACTATGCCACGGGGACAGTTATTAAAGTAATAGTAAAGATAATTATAGTCAATTCCTTTCAATATGTGACGGCATTGAACATATTTTTCACTATGTTTCTTTACTGATGCTAGAGAGGAAAGAATCCTGAATGTAAATGAAAGTAAATATATACCTCGCTGTAAATGAGTCCACATATAGAGAACGAAAATTACACAGATATAACACGAATGCATATTGTTAATGTTGCAAAGTATATGAATACCGTGTTATGAGTGTTACATTACAAGAATGAAGTGTTGTAAGTGTTGCAACACAGAAATAACTAATTTTCAGTGTTGCAAAACATAAATAACGTGTTATGAGTGATGCAAGACAGAAATAACATTGTGATTGTTCCAATGTAAAAATAAAATATTCTTGTTTTGCATCAAAGAAAATAACATATTGTGAGTGTTATAACGCAGAGTAACGTGTTGTGAGAACTGCAGTACAGTAATAACATGCTATAGGTGTCGCAACGTTGCATCACCGTTATAACGTGTTGTGAGTGTTGCACCAGTAAGAAATAATTTATTGTAACACATAATTACCGTGTTGTGAGTGAGAGTTACATCATATGTTTTTCTGTGTGTCAAAACTCACAACACGTTATTTCTGTCCTGAAATACTTGCAATACATTATTTCTGAGTTGCAATGCTGACAACACGTTTTTTTTATTTTGAAACACTCATAATGTTATTGCTGTATTGTAATACAGCACGTTACTACTGTTTTGCAATAATATAATAATAATATATAATATATTATATACAAGTTGCTAAAATCGATAAATAAAACGTGATTGGATGTTGAAAATAGGAATAATAGAAAAACAATATTATTGAATTAAAACAATAGTACTTTGTATCCAAAATATATGGAATAAAGGAAGACTAACCCCGTGAGTTCGAACTGGTGACCACGTGAACACCAGGTTCGACCTCCCAGTCTGACCACGACGCTTCCTGCTTAATGAAGAACTCAACACTCATACATTCATCCACTTCATCATACATCTTCAATTGACATTTGTGGCATGAGAAGACAAAATCATGAAGGAAAAGAATGTCTGTGAGGAAGGGAGGTAAGGTAAGGTAATGTAATTATGAGGTGAAAGTACTAGGGCAGTATGATTATATAGCACTTGGAAGGGATATTAAGATCAGCTGGGATATATAAGGACTTAGTGAAGGATTGGAAAGCTACCACTTGGGGCTTCGGGGATCGAGTGCGGACTCTGCAAGAAACGAGAGGAAGGAGTGGAGTAACTGTGTCCAAGCACTTGGACCAACTGGGATCGAACAGAAACGTATTTTATAAGCAGCACATATCTATTAAATTTAAGCAAAGTGAAGTGTACACAGTTATTCTCATAAGTTATTCAAGGTTTATCAATTACTTACTGAGCTTGTTATTTATCTAATAAATTAATAATTTTGCACAGGCTGTTTATTTGTACGATGATGATGTTCACCTAAATGTGCTCCCCTAAATGTGTCCACCATTATGTGCTCACTAATATGTTCTCACTCAAATAATCAGCCTTTCATCTTATTTAAATCTTCAGTATTACTGACACCTTAAGTTGACTTTGTCCCGTTCATGTTTGTTTTAGTAATGATTGCATGGTAGGATTATTGTTGAATTATGTTGAGAAAAAAGGGATTCATCAGTATATTTGACGAATACATCAGATGAAAAATTTTCTTTTAGTTGGTCACAAGTGCTTAAAACCTAGAAAAAACAGATCGATGGAACATGACTCTACATTCTGTTTATACCAGCTGATCCTCCTGTTTTGGTAGTGCTTATAGTTACCATGAGGATATTAGTACATATTCCGACTTAAAACGCAGTTAGAAAATTGAAATCGGTACCAATGAAATGGGACAAACCGGAAAAGATTTTATACATATGTTGCAAAGACAAATTAAACTAATCTAACCTAACCTTCGTATACCTAATACGCGATATCTGCATGAGTCCTAATATAGTACATATTTGTGCTATACTAGGCCTCGGAATATTCATTTTTTTTTGCCTCATTTTTTCTGACTCTGTAAAGTGAATAATACAAAATTCTACCATCTGAATGCTTAGTGTGTAAATCTTTGTACTATGGTGCACAGTGTTACAAAAACTACTGCCTAAACAGGAAGATGGGTTGAACACATTTACAAGTCTCAAATTTTTGCACTAAACTTTATTAAGGATTTTCTTAAAATTATCTCTCTACAATGAAGACTTTAGTGAATAGATTCTCAATGCCACACAAATTACGAATTTTCACTAAATGAAGTAATATTATAACAATATGTAAGGTAATTATTGTAATGATAATGTATTGGTTAAGGTAATTATGGTAATGTTACAGTAATAGTTAAGGTAATTATTTTAATACTAAAGTTATAATTAAGGTTTTTATGGTCAATTCCTATTAATATGATACGGCATTGATCATATTTTTCATTATATTTCTTTACTGATGCTAGAAAGGAAAGAATCTTGAATGACAACCTTGCTGTAAATGAGGGGCCATATATACATAAAGACAAATACACAGACATAACACGCATGCATATGTGTGTGCTGCAGCGTAAAGGAATACCGTGTTTTGAGTGTTGAAACACAGAAAAAAACATGTTGAAACTATAGCTCACAACTGGGTAGTTAAGTATTGCAATATGTTATTCTTGACAGGTACAACACTAACAACGCGTTATTTATGTGTTGCAACGGCTACCGCATGGTATTACCGTGTTGCAGGAATTGCCACACGTTTTTTCGGTGTTATAACTGTCACAGTACGTTATTTGCTGTGTTGCAAACTAAAAACACTTTATTTCTGCATTTCAACAATCACAATATAATATTTATATGTTGCAGCACTTACAGAATGTCATTTCTTTGTTGCAACACACACAACAAGTTCTTACTATCTTGAATTACTTACTATACATTATTTAAGAGTTGAAACACTCACAACACATTATTACTGTTTCGTAATATTATAATAACAGTAAATATTATAATACATTAATGTTGCAAGAATTGATAAATAAAACGTGATTGAATATTTAAAATATGATTAAATAGATGAAAAATAGTAACAAATTAAAACTAAGATATTTTGTGCCAATATATGAAAAAAAGGAAGCTGATATGACTGTTCGAACTGGTGACCGCGTGAACACCGGGTCCGACCTCCCTGTCTGACCACGACGCTTCCTGCTTTTTGAAGAATTCAACAGTCATACATTCATCCACTTCATCATACATAATAAAGTAAGTCATGAAGCATGATGAGAAAAAAAAATCATTTAGGATAAAACATCACTGTGAAGAAGGGATGTAAGGTAAGGTAATAATGAGGTGAAAGTACGCCTCGAGTATGATTATATAACACGTGGAAGGGATATTACAATGAGCTGGTATGTATAACGATAAATTAAAGGAAAGGTGCTCAACCACTTCGACCATCGGGTGGTCGAACACAAATTTGTTTTTTAAACAGCATAGATCTAAATAAACTTAAGCAAATTGAAATGTATAAAGTTCTCACCAATTATTTAAGGTATATCAACGCGGTTTTGAACGTTGCATTTATGTAATAAATTAATATTTTTTTGAATATGTTGTTTATAGTCAAGATTGTCACCCAATATGTGTTCACCAAGTCTGTTCACATCTAGTGTTCACCTAGTGTGTTCACATCTATTATTCACCTAGTGTGCTCACATCTATTGTTCACCTAGTGTGTTCACATTAGTGTTCACCTAGTGCGTTCACATCAAGTGTTCACCTAGTGTGTTCACATCTAGTGTTCACCTAATGTGTTCACATCTAGTGTTCACCTAGACCTGTTAACTTACATGTGTTCACCTAGTGTTTACCCTAATAATCAGTGTTTCATCTTTAAAGCTAAAATATTTCTGAGACTTGAAGCTGATTTAATTAATTTCAATTTTGTTTTACAATGGTAAGAATATTCATGGTAAGAATACGATCTTTATGATTTGTGCTTTTAGTAATGAACGAATGTAATAGAAAAAAATGAATATCATATATTTGACGTATAGGATAGATTTTTATTTTCCTTTTAGTTGGCCTCAAATGCCAACCCGTTCTTGCACTTTCGTATAATCAATATTGAATTATTAAATACGTGCATATGTGACATACTAATTTATTGTGAATATTTTAGTTTACCTTGAAAAGCTTCATAGAAAACACCGACCTTTCCTAACCTTCTTAGTATGTTAAGATAAGCATCTTATTGCTTCGTAATTACAATTATTACTTAACCTATTATAGGTATAGGTATAGGTATAAGCATCAGGGCTTAGTTGAAATAGGAGTTCTCCAAAACTCATTTTCGTACTTTTAAGGTGAAGAAAAGAAGTGATTTACTATAGAGTGTATTACACTTATTTATACAATTTGCACAACGTTTCGAACCTCCATGGTTCATTCTCAAGTGAACAGATCTTACAATGCTGGTTGATTTTATACCCGCACTGGGTCAGGTGATAATACAATAAAGGTGAAAACATGGGGGGATACATAAGGGATAAATGTGAGGTGAAACATAGAGGTAACTGCAGAAGGCTTATTGGCCCATACGAGGCAGCTCCTATCTAAACACAAAGATTAATCCAGTGTAATTGGCCTGTTATGTTGGACATTGTCTTCTGTGTTGGCATCGTTATGTTCTGGTCTTGTCCTTACTCTCATGTAAGTACATAGGTATGACGTCGACCAAGCTGACGAGGCGTTTGACATGCCATCTTCAATCCGGTGCCCCTAGGAATCACATGAGACAAGCCCATGACATCACTCTAACAAGAGAAATGTTGAACAAGAATGCTTGCATAATAGACAAAACCCAAGATTCAAGAAGATTACAAATTCTTGATGCAATTCACATAAGAATAGAACAACCTACCATGAACACCCAAATCACGGAACTATTTACTCTACCCACATGAGAGTAAGGACAAGACCAGAACATAACGATGCCAACACAGAAGACAATGTCCAATATAACAGGCCAATTACACTGGATTAATCTTTGTGTTCAGATAGGAGCTGCCTCGTATGGGCCATAAGCCTTCTGCAGTTACCTCTATGTTTCACCTCACATTTATCCCTTATGTATCCCCCCATGTTTTCACCTTTATTGTATTATCACCTGACCCAGTGCGGGTATAAAATCAACAAGCATTGTGAGATCTGTTCACTTGAGAATGTACCATGGAGGTTCGAAACGTTGTGCAAATTGTATAAATAAGTGTAATACACTCTATAGTAAATCACTTCTTTTCTTCACCTTAAAAGTACGAAAATGAATTTTGGAGAACTTCTATTTCAACTAAGCCCTGATGCTAAGAAAACAGTTAGAGGGATAGAAGCCCTAAACCAGAAAATAATAAATACAGAATATGCGGTCATATTCAATGAAACATGTTTGAAAGAAAACCTGCTGCCAGTATACACCAATATATATATATATATATATATATATATATATATATATATATATATATATATATATATATATATATATATATATATATATATATGTCGTACTTAGTAGCCAGAACACACTTCTCTGCCTACTATACAAGGCCCGATTTGCCTAATAAGCCAAGTTTTCCTGAATTAATATATTTTCTCTATTTTTTTCTTATGAAATGATAGAGCTACCCATTTCATTATGTATGAGGTCAATTTTTTTTTATTGGAGTTAAAATTAACGTAGATATATGACTGAACCTAACCAACCTTACCTAACCTAACCTAACCTATCTTTATAGGTTAGGTTAGGTTAGGTAGCCGAAAAAGTTAGGTTAGGTTAGGTTAGGTATTCGAAAAACAATAAATTCATGAAAATTTGGCTTATTAGGAAAATCGGGCCTTGCATAGTAGGCTGAGAAATGCGTTCTGGCTACTAGGTACGACATATATATATATATATATGTATATGTCGTACCTAGTAGCCAGAACGCACTTCTCAGCCTACTATGCAAGGCCCGATTTGCCTAATAAGCCAAGTTTTCATGAACTAATGCTTTTTCGCCTACCTAACCTACCTAACCTAACCTAACCTAACATTTTCGGCTATCTAACCTAACCTAACCTGTGAAGATAGGTTAGGTTAGGTTAGGTAGGGTTGGTTAGGTTCAGTCATATATCTACGTTAATTTTAACTCCAATAAAAAAAATTTACCTCATACATAATGAAATGGGTAGCTTTATCATTTCATAAGAAAAAAAATTAGAGAAAATATATTAATTCAGGAAAACTTGGCTTATTAGGCAAATCGGGCCTTGCATAGTAGGCTGAGAAGTGCGTTCTGGCTACTAGGTACGACATATATATATATATATATATATATATATATATATATATATATATATATATATATATATATATATATATATATATATATATATATATATATATATATGTATAAAATTATAACTTGCTTAAATTGATAAATAAAACGAGACTGAACATATAAAATTTGGTTAAATAGATGCAAAATATTATAAGTTTAAATCTAAAGTATTCTTTAGCTAATATATGGAAAAATGTAAAGTCTGAGAACTCTAGAGTTCGATCGGGTGAACATTGGGTCCGACCTCCCAGCCTGACCACGATGCTTCGTGGTTAATGAACAACAACAATAATGTCTTACATTCATCCACTTCATCATACACCATCAAGTGACATATGAGGCATGATAATAGAGAATCAGTAGGGGAAAAAATATCTGTGAGGATGCGAGGTAAGGTATGGTATGGTAAGGTAATAATGAGGTGAAAGTACTGCTCTAGTGTGACTATACAACAAATGTTAAGGATATTTGGATGAGCTGGGATATATATAAGGACGGATTGAATGTGCCCAATCACCTCGACCATGGGGATCGAACAAAAATTTATTTAAATGCAACATGGAGCTATATACTTCATTTTTCTTAAATTTATTTCAAGTTCTCGTCAGTTATTTAAACTATATCAACGAGGTTTAGAAATTTGTGTTTATCGAAATAATAATTTTTTGCATAAGTTGTTTATAGGTAAGATGCTCACCATATGTGTTCACAAAGTTTATTCACCTAGACGTGTTTATTTGTGTGTTCACCTTAATAATCAGAGTTTCTTCTTGTCTAAAGCTAAAATATTACTAACACCTAAAGCTGATTTTGTATTTTTCAAGAATTTTTTATAACAATGATAACATTATGGAAAATCTATCTGTATGATTTTTGTTTTTTGTAACGAACGAATGAAAGAAAATAAAAACAATATCAGTGTATTTGACGTATAGAACTGATATTGATATTTCATATAGTTCGCCTCTAGTGCTGAAAGCCAGAAACACCAAATGGATGGAAAATTATTTTATAATGCATTATAATTTATGTTTCAAATATTTTCCTTTCATCTGCATTCAAAGAGAAACAATAATACTCAGACATAACAATAATACATTCATATGTTGTGAGTGTTGCAACACACAGGAATAATGTCTTGTAAGTGTTGCAACAATAAAAGCGAGATGAGTGTTTCAACACAGGAATTAGGTGTTGCGAGGTGAGTGTTGCAGCACTGGAATAACGTGCTGTGGTTTTGGAACATAGGAATGTTTTTTGTATTAAAAAAAAAGGCAGTGTATTGGAACGCACACAACACATTTATCCTGCTTTTCAACACTCACAACTCGTTATTTCTCTGTTGCATCACTAACATTTTTTACGGGTTGAAACACTAACTTGCTATTCCTGTGTTGCAAAGTTACAACTCTCAGAACTATTATTTTCTTGAAGTGTTTAACGTTGAATCCTTTCACGAAATAAATATATCATTGTTAACATGTAAATAAAAACAATATTGATTCATAAATCAATAAAAGATTATTAAAAATATAATTAAACGTTCTTAAATAGACGAACAGAAAGTTATTACACAAATAAAACGTAATTTAATACATCAAAAGCGGTTGAATTATTAATGAAGGTATTAAACATAAATGTACGTGATTAAATATCTAGAAAAGGGCGATTGGATTAATATATAATGATTGAACAAATCAATATAATGTGATAAACAAGAGAAAATATAAAACTTCCTAGAATTTATAAATAAAACGTGATTGAATATTTAAAATTTGATTAATTAGGTGAAAATTATCTTAGATTAAAACTAAAGTATTTTGAGGCCAATATATGGAAAAAAAGGAAGCTCCTGCCATGAGAGTTGAGTTCGAACTGGTGACCGCGTGAACACCGGGTCCGACCTCCCAGTCTGACCACGACGCTTCCTGCTTAATATAGCACTCAACAATCATACATTCATCCACTTCATCATAGATCAGCAATTGACATTTGAGTTATGATGAGAACAAATCAAGAAGGAAAAGAATCTCTGTGAGGAAACGAGGTAAGTAGGGGAAGGTAATTATAAGCTGAAAGTACTAGGCCAGTAAGATTATATAGCACTTGGAAGGGATATTAAGATCATCTGGGATATATAAGGACGAAGTGAAGGAATGGAAGCTACCACTTGGACCATCGGGGATCGAGTGCTGACTCTGCATGAAGCGACTGGACGGAGTAGAGTAAAGGTGTCCAAGCACTTGGACCATCAGGGATCTAGCACAAAGGTATTTTATAAGCAGCACATATATAGTAAATTTAAGCAAACTGAAGTGTACACAGTTGTTCTCCAGTTCTTTAAGGTATATAAATTAGTTATTGAACTTTGAATTTATCTAATAAAATATTAGTTTTTGCACAAGTTGTTTATAGTCACAGATGTTCACCTAAATGACGTGATCACAAAGATGTGCTCACTTAGATGTTCTCACTCTATTAATCAGTCTTTCGCCATGTTTAAAGCTTAAATATTACTGACATACTAAGTAAATTTTGTACTGTTCATGTTTGTTTAGTAATATCCGTAAGATAGGAATCCCAGTTGAATTTTTTGAGAAAACATTGAATGCACAGAATATTTTGACGAATAGATTCCATTATGATTTTTCTTTTAGTTGACACCAAGTGTTTAAATCCCAGAATAAAAACAGATCGATGGAATATGACTTTACAATGTGTTTCAACTTATAAGTTTCAAATTCTTGCCCTTAACTTTGTCAAAAAGATTTTCTTGAAGTTATACTTCTACAATGAAGACTTTGTGAATTGATTCTTAATGACATAGAAATTACGTGTTTTCACTAAATTGTGTATAATAGCAATAGTTAAGGTAATTATGGTAAATTCCTTTTAACGTATTTAATATTAGAATTTTTTATTGATTCTAGAGAGAAAAGAATTTTGGATGACAGACTTACTATAAATAATAGTCTGCATGTATAGAAACAACATACACAGACATAACACGAATGCATACACACATGTTGTAAGTTTTGCAACGTATAGGAATAGCGTTTTGTGATTGTTGCAACACAAGAATGAGGTGTTGTGAGTGTTACTTCACAGGATTGATGGGTTGTGAGAGTTTAAAGGCAGATAAAATGTAGGAACACTCACTCGTAACACGGTAATTATGTGTTGCAATACGTTATTCCTGACCGGTGCAACACTCACCTTGTGTAATTCCAGTGTTGCAGCGTTGCGACACCTACAACATGGCATTAATATGTTATATTACACACAATACGTTGTTGCTGTGTTGCAAAACTCACAAGTTATACCTGTTTAGTAATATTACTAAAGTAATAAATTGTATAATAAACGAAAGTTTATAAAATTCGTAACAAAAAGTTATTGAATATTTAAAGTTTGACACAGAACTCGAACTAGTGACCACGTGAACACCGGGTCCGACCTCCCTGTCTGACCACGACGCTTTCTGCTTAATGAAGAACTCATCACTCACACATTCATCCACTTCATCATACATCATCAAGTGACATTTGAGGCGTGATAAGACAAAATCAGGAAGGAAAAGAATCGCTGTGAGGAAGCGAGGTAAAGTAAGGTAAGGTAATTATGAGGAGAAAGTACTAGGCCAGTATGATTATATAGCACTTGGAAGGGATATTAAGATCATCTGGGATGATCATATGTGGACGAAGTGAAGGAATGGAAAGCTACCACTTGAGCCATCGGGGATCGAACGCGGACTCTGCAAGAAACGAGAGGACGGAGTGGCGTAACGGTGCCAAAGGACTTGGACCATCGAGGATCGAACACAAACGTATTTTCAGCAGCACAGATCAAATAAATTTAAGCAAACTGAAGTCTGTACAGTTGTTCTCACCAGTTCTTTAATGTGTATAATTCATTATTTTACTTTGTAATATCTAATAAATTAAAACCTTGTGCACAGGTTGTTTATTGGCATGATGATGTTCACCTAGATTTACTCACCTAGATATGCTCACTTAGATGTTCCTACTCTAATAATCAGTCTTTCATCTTGTTTAAAGCTTAAGTATTACTGACACAATAAGTTGATTGGAAGTACTTATAGTAACGATGACGACCATAGAACATATACCGACGTAAAACGCAATTAGAAAGTTCAAATCGGTACTATTGAAATTGGAAAACCGGAAATAGATTTTCTATTTATTTTGCAAAGACAAACTAAACTAACCTACCCTTCCTAGGCCTAATATACTATATCAGCATGAGGCCTAATATAGTACATTTGTGTGCTATACTAGGCCTAGGAATATTTGTTTTGTTTTACCTCATTTTTACGGACTCTATAATGTGAATAGTACAAAATTCGACCATTGATTGCTTAGTATGTAAATGTTTGTACTATGGTGCTCATTGTTACAAAAACTACTGTCTAAACAGGAGGATGAGTTGAACACATTTACATGTTTAAAATTTTTGTACTAAACTTTGTCAAGATTTATCTTGAAATTATCACTCTACAATGAAGACTATAGTGAAAAGATTCTCAATGGCATACAAATTACGTATTTTCACTAACTTATGTAATAATATAGCAATAGTTAAGGGAATTATGGTAATATTCTAGTACTAGTTAAGGTAATTATGGTAATATTGTATTATTATATAAGATAATTATGATAATATTAAAGTTAAAGTAATTATGGTAAATTCTTTGTAAATATGGTCAGTTCCTTTCAATATGTTACGGCATTGAACATGCTTTTCTTTATATTTCTTTCCTGATGCTAGAGAGGAAGGAATCATGAATGACAACCTTGCAGTAAATAAGAGTATATATAGAGAGAAAGAAAAATACACAGACATAACACGAATTCATATGTGAGTGTTGCAAGGTAAAGGAATGTTGTGAGTGTTGCATCACAGGAATGAAGTGTTATGAGTGTTGTAGCACAGAAAAAAACATGTCGAAACACTTACTCACAATAGTGTAATTATGTGTTGCAATATGTTATTCCTGAGCAGTGCAACACTCTGGTCATTTGCAACACCTACCGCACTGTATTACCGTGTTGCAGGACTCACAACACGTTATTTCTGCGTTGTATCTGTCACATTAGTTTTTTTTGTTTTGCAAACTAAAAACACTTCATTTCTGCATTTGAACAATCACAACAGGTTATTTATGTGTTGCAACACTCACTGTATGTCATTTCTTTATCGCAATTCACACTCACGTTATTACTATTTTGAATTATATACTATACATTATTTCAGAGTTGCAACACTCACAACACGTTAATACTGTTTCGTAATACTATAATAACAATAAATAATATAATACATAAAAGTTGCAAGAAAGTTGGTAAATAAAACGTGATTGAATATATAAAATATAATTAAATAGATGAAAAATAGTAACGAATTAAAACTAAAATATTTTGTGGCCAATATATGGAAAAAAAGGAAGAAGACCAAATACGGGTTGAACTGGTGACCGCGTGAACACCGGGTCCGACCTCCCTGTGTGACCACGACGCTTCCTGAATAATAATGAATTCAGCAGTCATACATTCATCCTCTTCATCATACATCATCAATTGACAGTTGAGGCATAAGAAGCAAAAATCTGCGAGGAAAACAAATCAGAGGAAAAGATGGGAGGCAAGGTAATGTAGTTATGAGGTGAAACGCTAGGCCAGTATGCCTATATATATCACTTCGAAGGGACATTATGATGCGCTGGGATGTCTCATCTCAACTCAGCAGTCACACATTCATCCACTTCATCATACATTATCAAGTGACATTTGAGGCATGATGAGAAAAAAATCAACAAGGATAAAACATCACTCTGAAGAAGCGATGTAAGGTAAGGTAATAATAAGATGAAAGTACTGCTCTAGTATGATTATATAACACATGGAAGGGATATTAGAATGAGCTGGGATGTGAGGACGGAGTCAAGGAACGCTGCCCAACCACTTGCCCAACCACTTGCCCAACCAAAATAGATATAATTTGAATGTGATAAATAGATATTTAAAATGTGATGGAATAGCTATATAAACAGTGAATAAATAATAAAGATGATTAAACAGGTGAAAAAAGTATTCAATAATTCCAACTAAAGTATTATTTGGGTAAAATATGGGAAAAAGGAAGATTTAGATTAGTAGGTCGAACTGGTGTCCGAGTGAACACCGGGTCCGACCACCCTGTCTGGCCACGACTCTTCCTGCTTAATGAAGAACTCAGCAGTCATAAATTCATCCACTTCACCATACATTTTCAACTGACAATTGAGGCGTTTGAAGGGGAAAGTCGGGAAGGAACAATTAATCTTTATGATAAGAGGATGTAAGGTAAGGTTAGGAAATGATGGGGTGAAAGCGCCAGGCCAGTTTGAATATATAACACTTGGAAGGGACGTTAGGATGGGCTGAGATGTGAGGCCGGAGTGAAGGAACGGTGCTCAACCACTTGCACCATCGGGGATTGAACGACGAGCCTGCAAGAAGCGATAGTATGGAGTGGAAAAACGGTGCCAAATCACTTGGACCTTGGCCTTGGACTAGAAAACATATATTATAGACATCATAAATTTAAATAAAATTAAACAAACCGAACTGAACGAAGTTATTTTCTCCAATTTATTAAGGTATATGTGGGAGCTATTCTTCTTAGCATTTATTTAATAAATAAATAATTTTTTTGCATTGGATCTTTATGGCATACATTAACAGCTTCAACACTCTAATAAACAATGGTTTATCTTGCTTAACGCTTAAGTATTATTGAGACTTAAAGCTAATTTGTATATTTTATCTTTTTTGGTAATGAACGCAAGGCAGAGAAGAAAGGGAATATCAAGTGTATTTGACGCAGAGATCAGATAAGATTTTTCTTATCTTAGGTGTCAAATGTTTGCCCGAATTTTAAATAAAAATGTTTTGAAGTTATTTTTCTATTTTGAGGACGTCAGGTAAAAGATACCTAATGACATACAAATTTCGTATTTTCACTAATTTATGTAATATTATAGTACTAGTTAATTGGCACAAATAGCATAATTATAGTAATAATGATAATTATCGTAATATTAAAGTAATATTTAAGGTTATTTAAAAATTAGAGTAATAATCAAATAATTATGATAATATCATAGTAATAGTTAAGATAAAAATGGTAATATTATAGTTTTCGTTAAGGTAATTATCCTATATTCCTTTCAGTATGTTACAGCAGTTAAAATGTTTTTGATTACATAACTTTATTGACTCAAGAGATGAAAATCGTGAATGAAAACCTGACTTTAGTTAAAACTTTTCATATTCACATCCAAAAATACGAAGACTTAACTCGAGTTCATACACACATGTTGTAAGTGCTGAAACGTCCAAAAATAGCGTGTTTAGGGTGAGGCAACACAGGACAGAGGTGTTGTGAATGTTGTAAATTTGAATAAGGTGTTGTGAGTGTTGCAACACTGAAATCAGAAGTTATAAGTGTTGGAACACAAGAAGATGTTGCAAAACAGAATTTGTTGTGAGTTTTGCAACAAAGCTACCACCTGGACCATTGGAGATCGCATACGGTCTCTGCAAGAAGCGAGAGGACGGAGTGGAGTAACGGTGCCCAAACGCTTGGACCGTCGGGGATCGAACACAAATGTATTTTAAAAGCAGCACAGGTCTAATAAATTTTAGGAAACTGAAGTGTACATATTAGTTCTCACCATTTTTTTAAGGTATATAAATTAGTTACTGAACTTGGTATTTATCTAAAATAAATAATTTTTGCACAGGTTTATAGGAGTAAATGTTCACCTAGATGTGCTCACCTAAATTTGTTCCCCTAAATGAGTCCACGTTTATGTGTTCACCTGGATGTGCTCACTTAGATGTTCTCACTTTAATAATCAGTCTTTCATCTTGTTTAGAGCTAAAGTATTACTGACACCTTAAGATGATCTTGTACTATTCATGTTTGTCTTAGTAATGATTGCATGATAGGAATCGAATTCAATTATTATAGAAAAATAAGAGATTCATCAGTATTTTTGACGTATATTTCAGATCAGGATTTGTCTGTTAGTTGGTCACAATTGTTTAAAACCCAGGAAAAAAACAGATCGATGGAACATGACTTTATACTGTGTTTATACCAGCCTATCCTCTGGTTTTGGTAGTACTTATAGTAACATTGAGGACATTAGTACATATTCCCACCTACAACGCATTTAGGAAGTTGAAATCGGTTCTATTGAAATTGGACAAACCGTTAAAGATTTTATATTTTTGTTGCAAAGACAAATTTATCTAACCTAACTTAACTTTCCTAGGTCTAATACACGATATCGGTATGAGGCCTAATACAGTATATATGTGTGCTGTATTAGGCCTAGGAATATTTGTTAGTTTTGTTACTCTCTTTTTTTCGTACAATAATGAAATAGTTCAAAATTCTACCATCTAATTGCTTAGTACGTCAATCTCTGTACCATATTACATATTGTTAGAAAAACTACTATCTAAACAGGAGGAGGGGTTGTTTAAACTTACAGGTTTCAAATTTTTGGACTGAACTTTGTCAATGATTTTCTTGAAGTTATCTCTACAATGAAGACCTCAGTGAATAGATTCTCAATGCTATACAAATTACGTATTTTCACTAACTTATGTAATATTACAGCAATAGTTAAGGTAATTATGGTAATATTATAGTACTTGTTAAGGTAATTATGGTAATATTATGGCAATTGTTAAGGTAATTATAATAATATTATGGTAAATATAAATTAAGGTAATTTTGGTAATATTAAAGATCTAGTTAAGGTGATTAAGGTCAATTCCTTTCAATATATTACGGCATTGGTCATATTTTTCATTACATTTCTTTACTGATGCTAGAGACGATAGAATCCTGAATGACAACCTTGCTGTAAATGAAAGCCCATATACAGAGAAAAAAATACACAAACAAAACACGAGTGCATATGTGAGTTTTGCAAAGTATATGAATACCGTGTTGTGGGTGTTACATCACAGGAATGAAGTGTTGTGAGTGTTGCAACACAGCAATACCAAATGGTTAGTGTTGCAAATTATAAATAAATAATGTATTGAGAATGATGCAACACAGAAATAACATATCTTGATTTTTCAAATGCAGAAATAAAGTGTTTTTAGATTTTAGAGTACTGCAATACAGTAATAACATGCTGTAGATGTTACAACACAGGAAAAACGTGTTGTGAGTTGCACCGGTCAAGGACAATATATTGTAACACATAATTACCATGTTGTGGGGTGAGTGTTGCAATATGTTTTGTCTGTGTTGCAACATTCACAATAATATTTATGTCCTTAAATACTTGCTATACATTATTTCTGAGTTGCAATGCTGACAGCACGTTATTTATATTTTGTAACACTCACAATGTTATTGCTGTATTGCAACGCTCATAACACATTATTACTGTTTAGTAATAATATAATAATCATAAATAATAATATATGAAAATTGCTAGAATCGATACATAAAACGTGACTGAAAATATAAAATATGATTAAATAGATGACAAATAGTACTGAATTGAAACTAAAGTATTTTGTGGCCAAAACATGGAAAAAGGAAGCTGAGAAGAACATAGGAGAGTTCGAACTGGTGACCGCGTGAACACCGGGGTCCGACCTCCCAGTCTGACCACGATGCTTCCTGCTTAATAAAGAACTCTCAGTCATACATTCATTCACTTCACAATACATCATCAAGTAACACCTGAGGCATATTGAGAGAAAATCAGTAGGGAAAAAAATATATGTGAGGATGCGAGGTAAGGAAAGGTAATAATGAGGTGTAAGTACTTGGGAAAATAATGAGCTGGGATATATAAGGACGGACTGAAGGAGCGGTGCCCAACCACTTCGACCATCAGGGATCGAACAAAAGTTTATTTTATATCCAGCATTGATCTAAATAAATTTAAGCAAAATGAAGTATATAAAGTTCTCGCCAATTATTTAAACTATATCAACGAGGTTTAGAACTTTGTATTTATCGAATAAATAATTTTTTGCATAGGTTGTTTATAGGTAAGATGCTCACCATATGTGTTCACCTAGTGTATTCACCTAGACGTGTTTAGTTGTGTGTTCACCTAGTGTTCACCTTAATATTCAGTGTTTTTTTTTTAGTTTAAAGCTAAAATATTACTAAAACCTAAAGCTGATTTATTATATTTCAAGAAGTTGCTTTTACAAAATGCTAATATGATTGAAATTCTATCTGCATGATTTATGTTTTTGGTAATGAACGAATGAGAGAAAATAGAGAAAATATGAGTATATTTGATGTATAGATCATATATTTATTTTTCTTTTAGTTGGCCTCAAGTGTTAAAATTCAGAAATGGATGGGAAAATATTTTGTAATGCGTTTTAATTTATGTTCCAAATATTTTCCCTTCATCTACATTTAAAGAAAAACAACAATACTCAGACAAAATACGAATGCATACACATGTTGTGAGTGTTGCATCACTCAGGAATAATGTCTTGTAATTGATTGCAACATAAAAGCGTGACGAGAGTGTTTCAAAAGAGAAATGAAGTGTTTTGAGTGATGCAACACAGGAATGAGGTGTTGCGAGGTGAATGATGCAGAACTGGAATAACGTGTTGTGGTTGTTGGAACACAAAAAGACAAAATTTGCCCTATATTGTAGTTACGGTTATCCCCTGCATAGCAGTAGATTCTCCCTGTTACTTACCACCAACGTTTCTGCATGCTTCAACATCAATGACAACAACAACACGTGCTCAAACGTATTGGTGTCCAGACACGCCTCCTTCCCCTCCACCCTCCAGAGCCCGAGACACCTGCACCTACTGTCTCGCCGGTTGACCGGACGACACCAGCTAACTAACTTTCCGGTCGTCTGCTTCTAGTCTCAAATTCCAGTCTTCGCTCCAAATATGACATCACGGCCCGTATATAAGGGTTGTTACGGCCACAATGGGTCGCAACCGGGTTCTTTGCTGGAGGAACTAAAGTTCTGGTATCCAACCCGAAGTTAGTAATTGCTTTCAAGAAGTGAGCTTGGTAATGCAAGTAAAACACAATGGGGGAGTTGCATTGAATACGACACTTCATCAATTATCAATATATTCACATATAATCACTTTCCCATCTCCTCATATATAAAATCATAAAGGGAGTATTACTACACTGATATATACACAAGTGTCTCTCTCATAGGACATTATGCGCTCCTCGATGCTCAAACGATGCAGTCTTGTCAGCTTCCGTGTTTCCTCAACACACAGTACTGTCCTCAATCAGTACCGTCCTCAACCAATACTAGGAAACACCAACGAGTCTACCCTAGCCACGGGCCAGCCTATACACAGTCTCACTAGGTGCTCCGTGTGAACGCCCACAATCACTCTCCAGCCTGGAGCTGGCAGAGAACGTCAGCCTGGCGCTGCTGGGCCTCTTCACGAACAAATACAAGGGTAGCGAACCCCTGGCAGGAGCTTCTTGCAACTAGCTAGTTACACTCCTCCGTAGCACCTTACTGTCAGTCGTCTCTTCCTCTAGCCAGTCCCTGCATATGCCGAATTTCGTCACTGCCACTTCACAGGCAGACAGTAGAACATTACACAGTTCTTCTTCGGCGGCGGCTCATTGCTTCCGTAAAGCAGAATGGGGTAGAGAGATATTGGTTGCCCTGGATAGACTGTCCTCGTACCGCAGGAGCCCTACGTCGCCTATGTGGATACAGACACGTCATCAGTAAACTGGTCAGTACTTGGGACACTAGGAAATACCACTTACGGACTCTGACATAAACATACAACTCATCCTACAATAGATGGCGCTGATTTTCTAGGCGCCACCTCACCAGAGGTCAGTACCAGCTACCTCTCGATCTGACTAGCGCAGGAATCTAGCGCCTCTGGCTGGTATCATCGTGCCACCGGTAGATGGCGTCGTCCATTTTGTGGGGGTTTTAGGAGTTGACTCACAGATGGCATTGACGTCGCTGCTCCATGCTCCGACGATGGAGTCAGGTTCGTAACAAGGGTTTACCAGCGTCCAGCACAGCATACTACCCTTCGAGTGCTCTCAGCTATAACATCAACTCTTGTCCTCGGGTGACGGTAGATGCACACAGCAATTTTGTATAAAGTATTGCCCGCTTCTTGTAATTAATATAAACTTCACATATATATATTTCTTTTGATTGTGTTTAAACCAAGTAGATAAGGGGTTTTGTTTCCATTAATTGTTATTTGTCAGTTGAGTAAAATTAAGTAATTTTTTGTGATATTAAATGTTTCAATTTTTTATTTTCTTTGGGTTTTACCCGCCACTCTCACACAGTAGAGGTATCAAGCAGTTTTTTTATTAATGTGTGATTGGCACAGCATCTGCCAGAATAGTTACTGCTCTATTAAAGATTATCGTCACAATTGCAACACACACAATACATTATTCCTGCGTTTCAACACTCAAAACACGTTATTTCTCTGTTGCATCATTCACAACATGATATTTATGTGTTGAAACACTAACATGATATGTCTGTGTTGCAAAGTTACAACTCTCACAACTATTATTTTCATTGTGTTTAATGTTGAATAATTTCACAACATAAATATTTCATTGCTAACATGTAAATAAATAAACAATATTGATTCCATAGATCGATAAAAGATTATTAAAAATATAACTAAAAAGTTCTTAAAATAGATGAACAGAAAGTTCATCAGTTCATCAGAACAGAAAAAGATTAAACAAATAAAACGTAATTTAATAAATAAATCAAAAGAGGTTGAATAATTAATGAAAGTGATTAAACAGATAAATATACGTGATTATATATATAGAAAAGGGCGATTGGATTAATAAATAATGATTGAACAAATAAATATATTGTGATAAAAAGAGAAAGATAAAACTAGCTAGAGTTTATAAAAAAAATGATTGAATATTTAAAATTTGATTAAATAAATGAAACAATAGTTTTAGATTCAAAATAAAGTATTATCTGGGTAATTTATGAAAAAAGGAAGCTGTGATGTCGATCAAGAATTCGAACTGGTGACCGCGTGAACACCGGGTCCGACCTCCCTGTTTGACCACGACGCTTCCTGCTTAATGAAGAACTCAACAGTCATACATTTATCCACTTCACCATACATTATCACGAGACATTTGAGGCGTGAGAAGACAAAATCAGGAAGGAAAAGAATCATTATGAATAAGCGATGTAAGGTAAGGTAACGTAATTATGAGGTAAAAGTACCAGGCCAGAATGATTATATAGCACTCGGAACTTTCCACTTGGACCATCGGGGATCGTGCGCTTACTTTGCAAGATGCGAGAGGATTGAGTGGAGTAACGGTGCCTAAGCACTTGAACCATCGGGGATCGAACACAAACGTATTTTTAAAACCATCACAGATCTAATAAATTTAAGCAAACTAAAGTGTACACAGTTGTTCTCGCCAGTTCTTTAGGGTATTTAAATTAGTTACTGAACTTGGTATTTATCAATTAAAATATAAATTTTTCTAAAGGCTGTTTATAGGCATAGATGTTCACCTAGATATACTCACCTAGACGTGATCACACAGATGTGCTCACCTTTATGTGTTCACATTGATGTTTTCACTCTAATAATCAGTCTTTCATCTTTTTCATTCTTAAATATTACTGACACCTTAACATGATTTTGTAATGTTTATGTTTGTTTTAGCAATGAGCGCATGGTAGGTACCCCAGTTGAATGATTAGAGAAGAACGTTATACATCACTATATTTAGCGAATAGATTAGATTAAGATTTTTGTTTTAGTTGACATACACGAATGCATAGACACATGTTGTAAGTTTTGCAACGTATAGGAATACCATTTAGTGAATGTTGCAACACAGGAATGAGGTTCTGTGAGTGTTACTTCACAGGAATTATATACTATCATGAAGTTATTTTGAGATGATTTCGTGGCTTAGCGTCCCCACGGCCCAGTCCTCAACCAGCCCTCTTTTTTTGATACACTTTCCCAGGAAGCAGCCCGTTGCAGCTGTCTAACTCCTAGGTACGTATTTACTGCTAGGTGCACTGAGCATCAGGGTGAGAGAAACTCTGCCTTTTTGTTTCCACCTCTATCAGGGAACGAACCCGGAAACTTAGCACTACGAATCCCAAGCGATGTCCAATCAGCCGTCAGGCCCATGTTAAAGGTGTTGAAAGACAGAACAAAAACATGTTGTAACAATCATTTTTAACACGATAATTATGTGTTGTAATAAGTTATTGCTGACCGGTGCAACACTCACATTACATATTTCCTGTGTTACAATGTTGCAACACCTACAACATGGTATTAATATGTTGCAGTACTCACAATACGTTATTACTGTCCTGAAATGCTCCCACAACATTATTCCTGAGTTGCAAGGCTCTCAACACCTATTTGTATTTTGCAACATTCACAACACGTTATCACTGTTGCGTAATACTATAACAATAATATATTATATAATATATACAAGTTTCTAGAATTAGGAAATAAAATAAAACGTGATTGAATATTTAAAATTTGATTAATTAGACGAAAAATATTATTGAAATAACACTAAAGTATTTTGTGGCCAATAAATGGTAAAAAGGAAATTGGACGTACTGTTGACTTTGAGTCCGAACTGGTGACCGCGTGAACACCGGGTCCGACCTCCCAGTCTGACCACGACCCTTCCTGCTTAATGCAGAACTCAGTAGTCATACATTCATCCACTTCATCATACATCATCAATTGACATTGAATCTGTGTGAGGAAGCGAGGTAAGGCAATGTAAGGTAACTATGAGGTGAAATTGCAAGGAGGGTATGATATATTAAAATCGTCTCGGATATACAAGGACGAAGTGAAGGAATGGAAGCTTCCACTTGGACCATCGGGCATCGAGCGCTGACTCTGCATGAAGCCAGAGATCGGAGTGGAGTAACGGTGCCCAAACACTTGGACCATAATTGTTTTCTCATTTTTTCGAACTCTATAAAGTGAATAGTTCAAAATCCAATTATCTAATTGCTCAGTACGTCAAATTTTGTACTATGTTGCACATTGCAACAAAACTACTATCTAAACAGTAGGATGGGTTGTACAAACTTAAAAGTTTTAAATTCTTGCACTAAACTTTGTCAATAATTTTCTTGAAGTTATTTCTCTACAATGAATACTGTAGTGAATAGGTTCTCAATGCCATACAAATTACGCATTTCACTAAATTATGTAATATTATAGCAATAGTTAAGGGAATTATGGTAATATTATGGTACTAGTTAAGGTAATTATGGTAATATTAGAGTAATAGTTAAGATAATTAAAGTAATATTAAAGTTATAGCTAACGTAAATATGGTCAATTCCTCTCAATATGTTACAGCATTGAACATATTTTTCGTTATATTTCTTTTCTGATGCTAGAGAGGAAAGAATCCTGAATGACAACTTTGCTGTAAATGAAAGTTCATATATAGAGAAATAAAAATTACACATACATAACACGAATGCATAGGTGAGTGTTCCAACGTAAAGAAATACCTTGCTGTGAATGTTACATCACACGAATGAAGTGTTGTGAGTGTTAAAGGACAGAAAAAAACATGTCGAAACACATATTAACAACAGGAAAATTATGTGTTGCAATATGTTATTCCTGACCGGTGTAACACTCACAACACGTTATTTCTGCTTTGTAACTGTCACATTACTTTATTTTGTGTTGCAAACTAAAAACACTTTATTTCTGCATATGAAATACCACAATTGGTTATTTATGTGTAGCAGCACTCAGAGAATGTCACTTATTTGTTGCAACACTCATAAAACGTTATTACTCTCCTGAATTACTTACTATACACCATTTCAGATTTGCAATACTCACAACACGTTATTTCTGTGTCGTAATTCTATAATAACAATACATAATATAATACATAAAAGGTACTAGAATTGGTAAATAAAACGTGATCGATTTTAAATATGATTAAAAAGATGAAAAATAGTATCGAATTAAGTCTAAAGCCATTTGAGGCCAAAATATGGAAAAAAGGAACGTAGGGTGAAAATTCGAACTGGAGACAGCCTGAACACCGGGTCCGACCTTACTGTCTGGCCACGACCTTCCTGCTTATTGAAGAACTCAGCAGTCATACCTTTATCAACTTCATCGTACATCATCAAGGGACATATGAGGCACGATGAGAAAAAAAAATAATTAAGGATAAAACATCAATGTGAAGAATCTATGTAAGGTAAGGTAATAATGACGTGAAAGTACTTCTCTAGTATGATTATATAACACGTGGAAGGAATATTAGAATGAGCTGGTATAGTTGGCTACTAAAACTATTAATTGTTAGTCTACTGCTAATTATGCTAATAAAGATTAAACCCATCTTTGTTGTAAGGAGAGTTCAGTTGATTCTGCAATCATACACCTGTCCTGAACATGGGAGCTACATTCTCGAATGACATAGCGTCAAGGTAAATATGGGTTGGAATGATTAGTGGCGGTTGTCTCCTCTTTCTCGACGTCACCTGTGAAATAATTACATACTAATACAAGTGATAAACCTGAGACTTATATTCATAAGAGATTAATATCTGTAAAGAAATGACCTTTCCCGTTCCAGAGCTCTGCCGGCATCATAACCGGACTATAAGAACTTTCTATAATACTTGCCAGTTATAATGATATTTCTTACTAGTAGCCCGGAAACGATGCTTCCCAAGGTAGAGAAATCGTGGATTGGGTGGACTTCTAAAGATCCTGTGGCACATATGAGAGTGTTGCAACGTATATGAATACCGTGTCATGAGTGTTACATCAAAGGAATGAAGTGTTTTGAGTAATGCAAACCATAAATCACAAATTGTGAGTGTTGAAAAATATAAATAACTTGTTGTGAGTGAGGCAACACAGAAATATAATATTGTGATTGTTCAAGTGCACAAAACAGGAAAAAAGTGTTTTTAGTTTTGCACACAGAAAATACCGTATTACGAGTACTGCAATACAGCAATAACATGCTGTAGGTGTTGCAACGTTGCAACACAAGAATAACGTGTTGTGAATGTTGCACTGGTCAGAGATAATTTATTGTAACACATAATGACAGTGTGGTGAGTGAGTGTTGCAATACGGTTTGTCTGTGTTGCAACACTCACAACGTTATTTCTGTCCTTAAATACTTGCTATTCGTTTTTTTCTGAGCAGCAATGCTGACAACACGTTATTTATATTTTGCAACACTCACAGTGTTATTGCTGTATTTCAACACTCACAATGTTATTGCTGTATTTCAACACTCACAGCACATTATTACTGTTTTGTAATAATATAATAATAATAAATAATATAATATTTACAAGTTGCTAGAATCTATATATAAAACGTGATTTAATATATAAAATATGAATAAAAAGATGAAAAATATTATTGAATTAAAACTTACGTGTTTTGTAGCCAATATATGAAAAAAAGGAAGTCCTTCCATCCTTCTTGGAGTTTGAACTGGCGACCGCGTGAACACCGGGTCCGACCTCCAAGTCTGACCACGACGCTTCCTGCTTAATGAAGAACTCAACCCTCATATATTCATCCACTTCATCATATATCATCAATTGCTATTTGAGGCATGAGAAGAAAAATCAGGAAGGAAAAGCGTGAGGAAACAAGGTAAAGTAATGTGAGCTAATTATGAGGTGAGAGTACTAGGCCAGTGTGATTACATAGCACTTGGAAGGAATATTAAGATCATCTGGGATATATTAGGACGAAGTGAAGGAATGGAAGCTATCACTTGGACCATCGGGGATCAAACTCAGAAACTGCAAGATGCGAGAGGACGGAGTGGAGTAACGATGCCCAAGAACTCGGACAATCGGGGAACGAACACAAAGGTATTTTATAAACAGCACAGATCTAATCAATTTAAGCAAACTGAAGTGTACACAGTGGTTCTCACCAGTTATTTAGGGTATATAAATTAGTTATGGAACTTGGTATTTATCTAATTTTGTCACAGTCTGTATATAGCCACGATGATGATGTTCACCTAAATATGCTCAACTAGATGTGCTCACCTAGATGTGCCTACCTGTATTTGCTCACCTTTATGTGCTCACCTAGATGTTCTCACCTAATTCTGCTCACCTAAATGTGTTGACCTAATTGTGATCACATAGGTGTTTTCACTCTAATAATCAGTCTGTCATCTTGTTTAAAGCTTAAGTATAACTGACACCTTGAGCTGATTTTGTAATGTTTTGTAATGTTTTTTTTCAGTAAAGATCGCATTGTAGGAACCGCAATTGAAAGATTAGTGAAAAAAGGTATACATCAACATATATGACGAATAGATTAGATTAAGATTGCCTTTTAGTTTGCATATTCAAATGCATACGCACGTGTTGTGCGTTGTGCAACATATATGAATAGCGTTTTGTAAGTGTTTAAACACAGAAATGAGGTGTTGTAAGTGTTGCAACACAGAAAAAACATGTAAGAACTCTCACTCACAACATGTAAATTATGTGTTGCAATAAGGTATTACTACCTGTTGCAACACTCACAACATGTCATTCCTGTGCTATAGCGTTACACTTATACCTATAACATGTTATTAATATGTAGCAGTACTCACAACACGTTGTTCTGCGTTATAACAATCGCATTATGGTATTGTCTTGACATATTTACAGTGTGTCATTTCTGAGTTGCAAGGCTCACAAGACGTTATTTATATTTCGCAACAATCACAATACGTTGTTGCTGTGTTGCAACACTCACGTCACGGTATTACTGTTTCATAATGTAATAATAATAATAAATTACATAACATTTTAAAATTTCTAGAGTTCTTAAATAACACGTGATTGAATATTTAAAATTTGATTAAATAGATGAAAAATAGTTTTAGATTAAAACTAAAGTGCGTAATATTTGGATAAAACAATCTGCGTAATATATGGATAAAACAATCTGCGTAATATATGGATAAAACAATCTGCGTAATATATGGATAAAACAATCTGCGTAATATATGGATAAAACAATCTGCGTAATATATGGATAAAACAATCTGCGTAATAAATGGATAAAACAATCTGCGTAATATATGGATAAAACAATCTGCGTAATATATGGATAAAACAATCTGCGTAATATATGGATAAAACAATCTGCGTAATATATGGATAAAACAATCTGCGTAATATATGGATAAAACAATCTGCGTAATATATGGATAAAAGAGTTCCTTTAAACTGAGAGTTCGAACTGGTGATCGCATGAACACCGGGTTCCACTTCCCAATTTGACCACCACGCTTCCTGCTTAATGAAGAACTCAACACTCATACATTCATCTACTTCACCATACATCTTCAACTGACAATTGAGGCCTGAGAAGCAAAAATCCGCGAGGAAAATAATATATGGAAAAGATGTAAGGTAAGGCAAGTTAATTATGAGGAGAAAGCTCTAGCCAGTATGCTTATATATCACTTGCAAGGGATATTAGGATGAGCTGGGATGTGAGGACGGAGTGAAGGAACGCTGTCTAACAAGTTCGACCTTCGGCGATCGAACATAAACGCATTTTATACACAGCAAAGATCTGAAAATATTTAAGCAAAGGAAACAGTATACAGTTGTTCTCTGGCATTCTTTAAAAGGTATATCACGATAATATTACACTTAGTAGTTATTTAATAAATTAATACTTTTTGGGACAGGTTGTTTGTAGGCATTGATGTGCTCACTTAGATGTTCTCACCCTAGTTATCAGCGTTAAGTATTACCGAGAACTAAAGGTGATTTTTACTCTTCAATTTCATTTTCTAGTAATGATCACATGACAGGAATTGTAGCTGTATGACTAGAACAAAATTAATTACAGTGTATTTGGCGTATATATGTTTTAGTTTTTATGTTACTCTCAGTTCGCCAAATGTGCCGAAAGAAAGAAGCAACAGATCGATGGATCTTGACTTTATAGTGTGTTTAAACTCATAAGACTGAAATACTTGCCTTAAACTTTTAACAAAAATGTCCTTCAAGTTATTTTTCTATATTGAAGACTTCAATCAATATTATCCTAATGATAGAGAAATTGAGTGTTTCCACTAAGGAAATATATAATAATAGCTACGGTAATTATGATAATAATTTATTAATAGTTAAGGCATTAAGGTAATATTTATGGTAAAGATATGTATATTCCATTTTTGTACAGAGGAAATAAATGTATATTCCCAACAGTATCTTGCGGGATTCATTATATTATTGATTATATTTCTATATTGATGCTTGAGAAGAAAGAATCTAGAATGAGACCGTAGCTATTAACGAAAATCTACTTGCACATAAATACAAAATATTCAGACATAACACTAATACATTCACACATGTTGTGAACTTCGTAACAGCAACGAAATAGCGTTTTGTGAGCGTTGCAATACAGGAATGAGTTGTTATTGTTGCAACACAGAAATAATGTGTTGAGTGTTGCAACACATGACTAGCTTATTTATTGTGAACGTTGCAACAGCAAAATAATATAATGTGAGAGTTTCATCGCGTTATTTCTATGTTGCAATGGTGCAACACTTACAACATAATGTCCCTGCGTTGCAATGCTGAAACTCTCCACATAATATTCCTGTGTTGAATCACTGAAACCACATTATTTATGTGTTGCAACACTCGCAACACGTTATACCTGTCCGTTGCACGCTACATTCACAACAATTTTTCCTTATACGCTGCAACATTCACAACACGGTATTCCTGTATTACAACGTTGCAACACTCACAACACATTATTTCTGTGTTGCAGCATTCATAACACTTTATTTCTGCGTTGAATTATTCACAACACTTTTGTTGTTAGGTGCAAAACTCACAATATGTTAGTCCTGAGTTGAAACACCCACAACGGGTTATTTGTGTGGCGTAACTCTCACAATACTATATTCCTTTGTTACAATGATGTAACACAACACTCCCAACCTATAATATATGCGTGCAACCCTTACAGAACGTCACTTCTGTGTTGCACTACTCACAAAATGGCACTTATGTGTTGTAACACTCACAACACGTTATTCCTGTGTTGCATCGCTGCATCACTCTCATCATGTTATTGCTGTGTTTCAACACCCATATGACGTTAGCAATGTGAGGCAACATTCAACTTGTTTTCCCATCAAGCGTTAAACGTTGTATTCTTGCACGATATGAAATGTTCATTGCTAATATGTAAATGAAAAATGATAAGAGATTAAAAAGATAGATAAAAGTCGATGAAAAATAACTATTATAATATGATAAATATAACATAATTAAATAAACATATAAAAAAGAAAAGTATAAATGACTTATATGCAATTGAATAGTTATTAAAGATGACTAAGTACATAAATACAGGGGGATTAAATATCTAAGAAGTGTTAATGAATGAATTAAAAAATGTTGTTTAAATAAATCATTAAAATGTGATTAATAAATATTTTAAAAGATGCTGGAATAAATATATAAAAAGTGAATATTTAATAAAAGGGATTAAATAGTAGAAAAAATAGGACAATAATTCCAATTAAAGTATTATTTTAGTAATATATTAAAAAAGGAAGACGCGGTGGAACTGGTGACCGCGTGAACACCGGGTCCGACCTTCCTGTCTGGCCACGACTCTTCCTGCTTAATGAAGAACACAACAGTCATACATTCATCCACTTCACCATACATCTTCAACTGACAATTGAGGCGTGTGAAGGAAAAAGTTGGGAAGGAACAATTAATCTTGATGAGAAGAGGATGTAAGGTAAATTAAAGCAATGATAAGGTGGAAGTGCCAGGCCAGTATGAATATATAATACTTGGAAGGGACATTAGGATGGGCTGGGTTGTGAGGCTGGTGTGAAGGAACGGTGCTCAACCAACTGCTTCATCAGGGATCAAACGCCGACCCGGCGAGAAGCAGAAGTATGGAGTGGAAAAACGGTGCCCAATCACTTGGACCTTCGGGGATTGAACAGAAAACATATTTTCTAGACTTCATAGATCTCAATAAAATTGAACAAAGCGAACTTTTCTCCAATTTAATAAAGTTATTTTCTCCAATTTAATAAAGTATATTTGGGAGTTATTCAACTTAGTATTAATTTATTTAATTATTAATTTGTTTGAATAGGTTGTTTATGGGCGTACATTAACATCTTAAACACCCTTATAAACAGTGGTTCATCTTGTTGAACGCTTAGGAATTATTAACACGAAAAGCTGATTTGTACATTTTATCTTGTTTATCTTTAGTAATGAACGCAAGGCAGAGAAAAAGTGAATGTCAAGTGTATTTGACGCATATTTGATTAGGATTTTTCTTATCTTAGTGTTCAAATGTTTGCCCGAAGCTTAAATAAAAATGTCTTGACGTTATTTTTCTATATTAAGGACTTAAGTGAAAAGGTACTTTATGACATACAAATTTCGTATTTTTACTAAATTATGTAATATTATAGTACTGGTAATAATATTGTACTAGTAATACATAATTAAAGTAATAACAACAATTATCGTAATATTATTGTGATAATTAGGGTTATTATCTTAAAATAAAGTAATAGTTAAAGGAATTATGCTAATATCATAATTAAATAATTAAGATAAATATGGTAATATTATAGTTTTCGTTATGGCAATTATCCTATATTCCTTTCAATATATTATGACAGAAAACATACTTTTGATTACATAAATTTATTGACCCTAGAGAGGAAAAAGCGTGAATGAAAACATGACTTTAGTTAAAACTTGTCATATTCATATCCAGAAATACGCAGACTTAACACGAATTCACACACACATGTTGTAAGTGTTGCAACGTACAGGAAAAACGTGGTTTGGGTGCGGCAACACAGGAATATGGTTTTGTGAGTGTTGCAACTCTGAAATGAGAAGATATAAGTGTTGGAACACAAGGAAGAGGTGTTGCAAAACAAAAATTTTTGCGAGTGTTGCAACAAAAAATTACATTCCCAATTACATTGGGGATGTAATTGGCAATTACATTCCCAATTCATTACATGTATTGGTGGCAATATACAAATAACATACTGTGAGGGTTTCAACATGTTATAACTGTGTTGCAAAGTTTCAACACATACAACACATTAAATCTGCATAGCAACACAACACGGTATTTGTGTATTGCAACACAAACACGTTGTTTCAATGTTCCAACACCAAAAACATATTTGTAAGTATTTAGACATTCCCAACACATAATTTATCTTGTAACACTCACAATGCGTTATTGTCTTACAAGAATCACAACCCGTTATTGTGTTGCAAGACTTACATCACGTCATTGCTGTGTTGTAACACTTACATTACTGAATTACAGTGTTGCAATTTTGCAACTCTGTTACTGTTACGGCCCTCTCGGGTCGCAACTGGGTTCGTACTCTGATGTCGTTAGAGGAAGGGTATCCGGCCCCAAGCCAGTAGTGGCTTTCAAGGGACGTGATCAGTGACGCAAGTAAAATAAAAGGGGAAGGGAAAGAAAGGCAAAAACTTAAGATTATAATTAATACCTTCACCAATAAATAATATATAAAAGTTACACAGGGGGAGGGGTATTAACACTTATTTACACTGACGTCTTCTTCTGAAGACTCTGGATCCTCTCGGTGCCAAGTCCTCGGTGCTCTCGTGGTCTCTTGACGAATCCTTCGACCAAGCTGAGTCTACCCCTGACACAGGCCAGCCAAAACACAGTTCCACTGGGGGCACCGCCGTGGAGGCCGTCAACCACAAGTCCAGCAGAACAGCTGGCAGGTTCCGGATCAGCAACGCTGGTCAGGCCACTCCACGAGCGATACTAGGGTAGCGCCCTAGTCAGGAGCCTCGTGTGATACCACAGATCACTCTCCTGTCTACAATACCCCAGTGGTCAATCGTCTCCAGCAGTTGGTCCCGGGTACGACAATCCTTCACTGCCGCTTCACAGGCAGGGAAACACCACAGTGTTCCTCCGGGAGGCGACTCACAGCTGCTGCAGCAAAGCACAAGGTATGGGGACGGCTGCCTTGGGTAGACTGACTCAACTTCCATCACAGCAGTCCCAGGTCGACTCTGTAAGCAGACACGTCATCAATAACAGGGACACACAAAGCACCTCACTAACAGGCTCAAACCCAAACGCCCACCTATCCACTCCCTAGATGGCGTTGTCGGCCGAGCACCACCTCACCAGAGGTCAGCAGTGGCTGTGTTGAGCGCTGAACGGGACTGGAAACTGGCCCTCGTAGCCAGTACACGTCGTCCTCACCAGGTGTCGTCGTCCGTTTGGAGGGGGTTTCGGGAGCTGACCCACAGATGGCGTGGTCGTCACTGCTCCGTGCTCGGACGCTGGATCCGGGTCCGTAACAGTTACGAACTCAAATTCATCGCCAGAGCACGGAGTAGTGACGTCAACGCCATCTGTGAGTCCGCTCCCGAAACCCCCCACAACATGGACAACGCCATCTAGTGATGACAGGAATATACCGGCGAGAGGCGCTATATTCCTTTCCTAGTAGCTCGAGAGGTAGCCGGTGCTGACCTCTGGTGAGGTGAGCTTAGACAATTAGCGCCATCTAATGAGCGAAAAGGTGTACGTTTGTGTCTAAGCCAGTAAGTGATATGTGGTCCCATGTAGTGTCCCAGTGCACTGATGACGTGTCTGTATTCACAGAGTCGACGTAGGGCTGCTGTGATACAAGAACAGAGAGTCTACCCAGGGCAGCCAAAGGTCTCTACACCAGTCTGCTTTAAGGAAGCAGTGAGCCGCCGCCGGAAGAGAACTGTGAAGTGTTCTACTGTCTGCCTGTGGAGTGGCAGTTACGGGATTCGCCGTTCCCGGGGCTGGCTGGTAGAAGAGACATCTGACTAAGGTTCTGAAGAGGAGAGTAACCAGCGAGTTGCACGAAGCTCCTGCCTAGGGCCCGCTACCCTAGTATCTGCAAGTGAAGTGGCCCAACAGCGAGGCTGATTGGTACCTGCCAGCAACAGGCTGGACTGTGGTTGTGGGCCTTCACGAAGAGGCACTTAGTGGAATTGTGGTTTGGCTAGCCCGTGGCCAGGGTAGACTCATTGTTGTTTCCCCGTACCTGCGGAGAGTAGTACCACGGATGAGGAAACACGGTACAAGACTGCATCGATTGAGCTTCGCCTAGTGTTTAGTGTCTTCTGAGAGAAACGTTGATGTACATATAGTGTAGTAATACTTCCTTTTAGGAGTTTTATATATATATATGGTGATTGGAAAAAAAATTATATATGGTTAAAGTGACGACCTGTTGTATTTAATGTACCTCCCCCTTTTGTTTTACTAGCAATACTGAGCTCACCCCTTGAAAGCCTCTACTAACTTGGGGCCGGATACCAGAACTTTAGTACCATCAGGAAAGAACTCGGTTGCGTCCCATTATATATATATATATATATATATATATATATATATATATATATATATATATATATATATATATATATATATATATATATATATATATATATATATTATAACTTGCTTAAATTGATAAATAAAACGAAACTTAACATATAAAATTTGGTTAAATAGATGCAAAATATTATAAGTTTAAATCTAAAGTATTCTTTAGCCAATATATGGAAAAAAGTAAAGTCTGAGAACTCTAGAGTTCGAACGAGTGAACACTGGGTCCGACCTCCCAGTCTGACCACGATGCTTCGTGGTTAATGAAGAACTCAGCAGTCATACATTCATCCACTTCATCATACATCAAGTGAAATATGAGGCATGATGAGAGAGAATCAGTAGGGGAAAAATACATGTGAAGATGCGAGGTAAGGTATGGTAAGGTAAGGTAATAATGAGGTGAAAGTACAGCTCTAGTGTGACTATACAGCAATTGTTAAGGATATTTGGATGAGCTGGGATATATAAGGACGGATTGAATGGGCCCAATCACTTCGACCATGGGGGATCGAACAAAAATTTATTTAAATGCAAAATGGATCTAAATAAATTTAAGCAAAATGAAGTATATAAAGTTCTCGTCAGTTATTTAAACTATATCAACGAGGTTTAGAAATTTGTGTTTATCGAATTAATAATTTTTTGCATAAGTTGTTTATAGGTAAGATGCTCACCATATGTGTTCACAAAGTTTATTCACCTAGACGTGTTTATTTGTGTGTTCACCTTAATAATCAGAGTTTCTTCTTGTCTAAAGCTAAAATATTACTAACACCTAATACTGATTTTGTATATATCAAGAATTTTTTATAACAATGATAACATTATGGAAAATCTATCTGTATGATTTTTGTTTTTAGTGACGAACGAATGAGAGAAAATAAAAACAATATCAGTGTATTTGACGTATAGAACTGATATTGATATTTCATATAGTTCGCCTCTAGTGCTGAAAGCCAGAAACACCAAATGGATGGAAAATTATTTTATAATGCATTATAATTTATGTTTCAAATATTTTCCTTTCATCTGCATTCAAAGAGAAACAATAATACTCAGACATAACAATAATACATTCACATGTTGTGAGTGTTGCAACACACAGGAATAATGTCTTGTAAGTGTTGCAACAAAAAAGCGAGATGAGAGTGTTTCAACACAGGAATTAGGTGTTGCGAGGTGAGTGTTGCAACACTGGAATAACGTGCTGTCGTTATTGGAACATAAGAATGTTTTGTATTAAAAAAAAATGCAGTGTATTGGAACGCACACTACACATTTATCCTGTTTTTCAACACTCACAACACGTTATTTCTCTGTAGCATCACTCACATTTTTTACGGGTTGAAACACTAACTTGCTATTCCTGTGTTGCAAAGTTAAAACTCACGGAACTATTATGTTCTTGAAATGTTTAACGTTGAATCCTTTCACGATATAAATATATCATTGTTAACATGTAAATAAAAACAATATTGACTCACAAATCAATAAAAGATTATTAAAAATATAATTAAAAGTTCTTAAATAGACGAACAGAAAGTTATTAAACAAATAAAACGTAATTTAATACATCAATCAAAAGTGGTTGAATTATTAATGAAGGTGATTAAACATAAATGTACGTGATTAAATATCTAGAAAAGAGCGATTGGATTAATATATAATTATTGAACAAATTAATATAATGTGATAAACAAGAGAAAATATAAAACTTCCTAGAATTTATAAATAAAACGTGATTGAATATTTAAAATTTGATTAATTATGTGAAAATTATCTTAGATTAAAACTAAAGTATTTTGAGGCCAATATATGGGAAAAAGGAAGCTCCTACCATCAGAGCTGAGTTCGAACTGGTGACCGAGTGAACACCGGGTCCGACCTCCCAGTCTGACCACGACGCTTCCTGTTTAATATAGCACTCAACTATCATACATTCATCCACTTCATCATACATCATCAAGTGACATTTGAGGCGTGATAAGACAAAATCAGGAAGGAAAAGAATCGCTCTGAGGAAGCGAGGTAAAGTAAGGTAAGGTAATTATGAGGAGAAAGTACTAGGCCAGTATGATTATATAGCACTTGGAAGGGATATTAAGATCATCTGGGATGATCATATGTGGACGAAGTGAAGGAATGGAAAGCTACCACTTGAGCCATCGGGGATGGAACGCGGACTCTGCAAGAAACGAGAGGACGGAGTGGCGTAACGGTGCCAAAGGACTTGGACCATCGAGGATCGAACACAAAAGTATTTTCAGCAGCACAGATCAAATAAATTTAAGCAAACTGAAGTCTGTACAGTTGTTCTCACCAGTTCTTTAATGTGTATAATTCATTATTTTACTTTGTAATATCTAATAAATTAAAACCTTGTGCACAGGTTGTTTATTGGCATGATGATGTTCACCTAGATTTACTCGCCTAGATATGCTCACTTAGATGTTCCTACTCTAATAATCAGTCTTTCATCTTGTTTAAAGCTTAAGTATTACTGACACAATAAGTTGATTGGTAGTACTTATAGTAACGATGACGACCATAGAACATATACCGACGTAAAACGCAATTAGAAAGTTCAAATCGGTACTATTGAAATTGGAAAACCGGAAATAGATTTTCTATTTATTTTGCAAAGACAAACTAAACTAACCTACCCTTCCTAGGCCTAATATACTATATCAGCATGAGGCCTAATATAGTACATTTGTGTGCTATACTAGGCCTAGGAATATTTGTTTTGTTTTACCTCATTTTTACGGACTCTATAATGTGAATAGTACAAAATTCTACCATTTGATTGCTTAGTATGTAAATCTTTGTACTATGGTGCTCATTGTTACAAAAACTACTGTCTAAACAGGAGGATGAGTTGAACACATTTTCATGTTTTAAATTCTTGTACTAAACTTTGTCAAGATTTATCTTGAAATTATCACTCTACAATGAAGACTATAGTGAAAAGATTCTCAATGGCATACAAATTACGTATTTTCACTAACTTATGTAATAATATAGCAATAGTTAAGGGAATTATGGTAATATTATAGTACTAGTTAAGGTAATTATGGTAATATTGTATTATTATATAAGATAATTATGATAATATTTAAGGTATAGTTAAAGTAATTATGGTAAATTCTTTGTAAATATGGTCAGTTCCTTTCAATATGTTACGGCATTGAACATGCTTTTCTTTATATTTATTTCCTGATGCTAGAGAGGAAGGAATCATGAATGACAACCTTGCGGTAAATAAGAGTATATATAGAGAGAAAGAAAAATACACAGACATAACACGAATTCATATGTGAGTGTTGCAAGGTAAAGGAATGTTGTGAGTGTTGCATCACAGGAATGAAGTGTTATGAGTGTTGTAGCACAGAAAAAAACATGTTGAAACACTTACTCACAATAGTGTAATTATGTGTTGCAATATGTTACTCCTGAGCAGTGCAACACTCTGGTCATTTGCAACACCTCCCGCATGGTATTACCGTGTTGCAGGACTCAAAACACGTTATTTCTGCGTTGTATCTGTCACATTAGTTTTTTTCGTATTGCAAACTAAAAACACATCATTTCTGCATTTGAACAATCACAACAGGTTATTTATGTGTTGCAGCAGTCACTATATGTCATTACTTTATCGCAATTCACACTCACGTTATTACTATTTTGAATTATATACTATACATTATTTCAGAGTTGCAACACTCACAACACGTTAATACTGTTTCGTAATACTATAATAACAATAAATAATATAATACATAAAAGTTGCAAGAAAGTTGGTAAATAAAACGTGATTGAATATATAAAATATAATTAAATAGATGAAAAATAGTAACGAATTAAAACTAAAATATTTTGTGGCCAATATATGGAAAAAAGGAAGACCAAATACGGGTTGAACTGGTGACCGCGTGAACACCGGGTCCGACCTCCCTGTGTGACCACGACGCTTCCTGAATAATAATGAATTCAGCAGTCATACATTCATCCTCTTCATCATACATCATCAATTGACATTTGAGGCATAAGAAGCAAAAATCTGCGAGGAAAACAAATCAGAGGAAAAGATGGGAGGCAAGGTAATGTAGTTATGAGGTGAAACGCTAGGCCAGTATGCCTATATATATCACTTCGAAGGGACATTATGATGCGCTGGGATGTCTCATCTCAACTCAGCAGTCACACATTCATCCACTTCATCATACATTATCAAGTGACATTTGAGGCATGATGAGAAAAAAATCAACAAGGATAAAACATCACTCTGAAGAAGCGATGTAAGGTAAGGTAATAATAAGATGAAAGTACTGCTCTAGTATGATTATATAACACATGGAAGGGATATTAGAATGAGCTGGGATGTGAGGACGGAGTCAAGGAACGCTGCCCAACCACTTGCCCAACCAAAATAGATATAATTTGAATGTGATAAATAGATATTTAAAATGTGATGGAATAGCTATATAAACAGTGAATAAATAATAAAGATGATTAAACAGGTGAAAAAAGTATTCAATAATTCCAACTAAAGTATTATTTGGGTAAAATATGGGAAAAAGGAAGATTTAGATTAGTAGGTCGAACTGGTGTCCGAGTGAACACCGGGTCCGACCACCCTGTCTGGCCACGACTCTTCCTGCTTAATGAAGAACTCAGCAGTCATAAATTCATCCACTTCACCATACATTTTCAACTGACAATTGAGGCGTTTGAAGGGGAAAGTCGGGAAGGAACAATTAATCTTTATGATAAGAGGATGTAAGGTAAGGTTAGGAAATGATGGGGTGAAAGCGCCAGGCCAGTTTGAATATATAACACTTGGAAGGGACGTTAGGATGGGCTGAGATGTGAGGCCGGAGTGAAGGAACGGTGCTCAACCACTTGCACCATCGGGGATCGAACGACGAGCCTGCAAGAAGCGATAGTATGGAGTGGAAAAACGGTGCCAAATCACTTGGACCTTGGCCTTGGACTAGAAAACATATATTATAGACATCATAAATTTAAATAAAATTAAACAAACCGAACTGAACGAAGTTATTTTCTCCAATTTATTAAGGTATATGTGGGAGCTATTCTTCTTAGCATTTATTTAATAAATAAATAATTTTTTTGCATTGGATCTTTATGGCATACATTAACAGCTTCAACACTCTAATAAACAATGGTTTATCTTGCTTAACGCTTAAGTATTATTGAGACTTAAAGCTAATTTGTATATTTTATCTTTTTTGGTAATGAACGCAAGGCAGAGAAGAAAGGGAATATCAAGTGTATTTGACGCAGAGATCAGATAAGATTTTTCTTATCTTAGGTGTCAAATGTTTGCCCGAATTTTAAATAAAAATGTTTTGAAGTTATTTTTCTATTTTGAGGACGTCAGGTAAAAGATACCTAATGACATACAAATTTCGTATTTTCACTAATTTATGTAATATTATAGTACTTGTTAATTGGCACAAATGGCATAATTATAGTAATAATGATAATTATCGTAATATTAAAGTAATATTTAAGGTTATTTAAAAATTAGAGTAATAATCAAATAATTATGATAATATCATAGTAATAGTTAAGATAAAAATGGTAATATTATAGTTTTCGTTAAGGTAATTATCCTATATTCCTTTCAGTATGTTACAGCAGTTAAAATGTTTTTGATTACATAACTTTATTGACTCAAGAGAGGAAAATCGTGAATGAAAACCTGACTTTAGTTAAAACTTTTCATTTTCACATCCAAAAATACGAAGACTTAACTCGAGTTCATACACACATGTTGTAAGTGCTGAAACGTCCAAAAATAGCGTGTTTAGGGTGAGGCAACACAGGACAGAGGTGTTGTGAATGTTGTAAATTTGAATAAGGTGTTGTGAGTGTTGCAACACTGAAATCAGAAGTTATAAGTGTTGGAACACAAGAAGATGTTGCAAAACAGAATTTGTTGTGAGTTTTGCAACAAAGCTACCACCTGGACCATTGGAGATCGAATACGGTCTCTGCAAGAAGCGAGAGGACGGAGTGGAGTAACGGTGCCCAAACGCTTGGACCGTCGGGGATCGAACACAAATGTATTTTATAAGCAGCACAGGTCTAATAAATTTTAGGAAACTGAAGTGTACATATTAGTTCTCACCATTTTTTTAAGGTATATAAATTAGTTACTGAACTTGGTATTTATCTAAAATAAATAATTTTTGCACAGGTTTATAGGAGTAAATGTTCACCTAGATGTGCTCACCTAAATTTGTTCCCCTAAATGAGTCCACGTTTATGTGTTCACCTGGATGTGCTCACTTAGATGTTCTCACTTTAATAATCAGTCTTTCATCTTGTTTAGAGCTAAAGTATTACTGACACCTTAAGATGATCTTGTACTATTCATGTTTGTCTTAGTAATGATTGCATGATAGGAATCGAATTCAATTATTATAGAAAAATAAGAGATTCATCAGTATTTTTGACGTATATTTCAGATCAGGATTTGTCTGTTAGTTGGTCACAATTGTTTAAAACCCAGGAAAAAAACAGATCGATGGAACATGACTTTATACTGTGTTTATACCAGCCTATCCTCTGGTTTTGGTAGTACTTATAGTAACATTGAGGACATTAGTACATATTCCGACCTACAACGCATTTAGGAATTTGAAATCGGTTCTATTGAAATTGGACAAACCGTTAAAGATTTTATATTTTTGTTGCAAAGACAAATTTATCTAACCTAACTTAACTTTCCTAGGTCTAATACACGATATCGGTATGAGGCCTAATACAGTATATATTTGTGCTGTATTAGGCCTAGGAATATTTGTTAGTTTTGTTACTCTCTTTTTTTCGTACAATAATGAAATAGTTCAAAATTCTACCATCTAATTGCTTAGTACGTCAATCTCTGTACCATATTACATATTGTTAGAAAAACTGCTATCTAAACAGGAGGAGGGGTTGTTTAAACTTACAGGTTTCAAATTTTTGCACTAAACTTTGTCAATGATTTTCTTGAAGTTATCTCTACAATGAAGACCTTAGTGAATAGATTCTCAATGCTATACAAATTACGTATTTTCACTAAATTATGTAATATTACAGCAATAGTTAAGGTAATTATGGTAATATTATAGTACTTGTTAAGGTAATTATGGTAATATTATGGCAATTGTTAAGGTAATTATAATAATATTATGGTAAATATAAATTAAGGTAATTTTGGTAATATTAAAGATCTAGTTAAGGTGATTAAGGTCAATTCCTTTCAATATATTACGGCATTGGTCAAATTTTTCATTACATTTCTTTACTGATGCTAGAGACGATAGAATCCTGAATGACAACCTTGCTGTAAATGAAAGCCCATATACAGAGAAAAAAATACACAAACAAAACACGAGTGCATATGTGAGTTTTGCAAAGTATATGAATACCGTGTTGTGGGTGTTACATCACAGGAATGAAGTGTTGTGAGTGTTGCAACACAGCAATACCAAATGGTTAGTGTTGCAAATTATAAATAAATAATGTATTGAGAATGATGCAACACAGAAATAACATATCTTGATTTTTCAAATGCAGAAATAAAGTGTTTTTAGATTTTCAACAAAAAATAACGTATTGTGATTGTCATAATCCAGAATGACGTGTTGTGAGTACTGCAATACAGTAATAACATGCTGTAGATGTTACAACATAGGAAAAACGTGTTGTGAGTTGCACTGGTCAAGGACAATATATTGTAACACATAATTACCATGTTGTGGGGTGAGTGTTGCAATATGTTTTGTCTGTGTTGCGACATTCACAATAATATTTGTCCTTAAATACTTGCTATACATTATTTCTGAGTTGCAATGCTGACAGCACGTTATTTATATTTTGTAACACTCACAATGTTATTGCTGTATTGCAACGCTCATAACACATTATTACTGTTTAGTAATAATATAATAATCATAAATAATAATATATGAAAATTGCTAGAATCGATACATAAAACGTGACTGAAAATATAAAATATGATTAAATAGATGACAAATAGTACTGAATTGAAACTAAAGTATTTTGTGGCCAAAACATGGAAAAAGGAAGCTCAGAAGAGTACCACAGAGTTCGAACTGGTGACCGCGTGAACACCGGGGTCCGACCTCCCAGTCTGACCACGATGCTTCCTGCTTAATAAAGAACTCTCAGTCATACATTCATTCACTTCACAATATATCATCAAGTAACACCTGAGGCATGTTGAGAGAAAATCAGTAGGGAAAAAAATATATGTGAGGATGCGAGGTAAGGAAAGGTAATAATGAGGTGTAAGTACTTCTCTAGTTTGATTATATAGCATTTGTTAGTGATATTAGGATGAGCTGGGATATATAAGGACGGACTGAAGGAGCGGTGCCCAACCACTTCGACCATCAGGGATCGAACAAAAGTTTATTTTATATCCAGCATTGATGTAAATAAATTAAAGCAAAATGAAGTATATAAAGTTCTCGCCAATTATTTAAACTATATCAACGAGGTTTAGAACTTTGTATATATCGAATAAATAATTTTTTGCATAGGTTGTTTATAGGTAAGATGCTCACCATATGTGTTCACATTGTGTATTCACCTAGACGTGTTTAGTTGTGTGTTCACCTAGTGTTCACCTTAATATTCAGTGTTTTTTTTTAGTTTAAAGCTAAAATATTACTAAAACCTAAAGCTGATTTATTATATTTCAAGAAGTTGCTTTTACAAAATGCTAATATGATTGAAATTATATCTGCATGATTTATGTTTTTGGTAATGAACGAATGAGAGAAAATAGAGAAAATATGAGTATATTTGATGTATAGATCATATATTTATTTTTCTTTTAGTTGGCCTCAAGTGTTAAAATTCAGAAATGGATGGGAAAATATTTTGTAATGCGTTTTAATTTATGTTCCAAATATTTTCCCTTCATCTACATTTAAAGAAAAACAACAATACTCAGACAAAATACGAATGCATACACATGTTGTGAGTGTTGCATCACTCAGGAATAATGTCTTGTAATTGATTGCAACATAAAAGCGTGACGAGAGTGTTTCAAAAGAGAAATGAAGTGTTTTGAGTGATGCAACACAGGAATGAGGTGTTGCGAGGTGAATGATGCAGAACTGGAATAACGTGTTGTGGTTGTTGGAACACAAAAAGACAAAATTTGCCCTATATTGTAGTTACGGTTATCCCCTGCATAGCAGTAGATTCTCCCTGTTACTTACCACCAACGTTTCTGCATGCTTCAACATCAATGACAACAACAACACGTGCTCAAACGTATTGGTGTCCAGACACGCCTCCTTCCCCTCCACCCTCCAGAGCCCGAGACACCTGCACCTACTGTCTCGCCGGTTGACCGGACGACACCAGCTAACTAACTTTCCGGTCGTCTGCTTCTAGTCTCAAATTCCAGTCTTCGCTCCAAATATGACATCACGGCCCGTATATAAGGGTTGTTACGGCCACAATGGGTCGCAACCGGGTTCTTTGCTGGAGGAACTAAAGTTCTGGTATCCAACCCGAAGTTAGTAATTGCTTTCAAGAAGTGAGCTTGGTAATGCAAGTAAAACACAATGGGGGAGTTGCATTGAATACGACACTTCATCAATTATCAATATATTCACATATAATCACTTTCCCATCTCCTCATATATAAAATCATAAAGGGAGTATTACTACACTGATATATACACAAGTGTCTCTCTCATAGGACATTATGCGCTCCTCGATGCTCAAACGATGCAGTCTTGTCAGCTTCCGTGTTTCCTCAACACACAGTACTGTCCTCAATCAGTACCGTCCTCAACCAATACTAGGAAACACCAACGAGTCTACCCTAGCCACGGGCCAGCCTATACACAGTCTCACTAGGTGCTCCGTGTGAACGCCCACAATCACTCTCCAGCCTGGAGCTGGCAGAGAACGTCAGCCTGGCGCTGCTGGGCCTCTTCACGAACAAATACAAGGGTAGCGAACCCCTGGCAGGAGCTTCTTGCAACTAGCTAGTTACACTCCTCCGTAGCACCTTACTGTCAGTCGTCTCTTCCTCTAGCCAGTCCCTGCATATGCCGAATTTCGTCACTGCCACTTCACAGGCAGACAGTAGAACATTACACAGTTCTTCTTCGGCGGCGGCTCATTGCTTCCGTAAAGCAGAATGGGGTAGAGAGATATTGGTTGCCCTGGATAGACTGTCCTCGTACCGCAGGAGCCCTACGTCGCCTATGTGGATACAGACACGTCATCAGTAAACTGGTCAGTACTTGGGACACTAGGAAATACCACTTACGGACTCTGACATAAACATACAACTCATCCTACAATAGATGGCGCTGATTTTCTAGGCGCCACCTCACCAGAGGTCAGTACCAGCTACCTCTCGATCTGACTAGCGCAGGAATCTAGCGCCTCTGGCTGGTATCATCGTGCCACCGGTAGATGGCGTCGTCCATTTTGTGGGGGTTTTAGGAGCGGACTCACAGATGGCATTGACGTCGCTGCTCCATGCTCCGACGATGGAGTCAGGTTCGTAACAAGGGTTTACCAGCGTCCAGCACAGCATACTACCCTTCGAGTGCTCTCAGCTATAACATCAACTCTTGTCCTCGGGTGACGGTAGATGCACACAGCAATTTTGTATAAAGTATTGCCCGCTTCTTGTAATTAATATAAACTTCACATATATATATTTCTTTTGATTGTGTTTAAACCAAGTGGATAAGGGGTTTTGTTTCCATTAATTGTTATTTGTCAGTTGAGTAAAATTAAGTAATTTTTTGTGATATTAAATGTTTCAAATTTTTATTTTCTTTGGGTTTTACCCGCCACTCTCACACAGTAGAGGTATCAAGCAGTTTTTTTATTAATGTGTGATTGGCACAGCATCTGCCAGAATAGTTACTGCTCTATTAAAGATTATCGTCACAATTGCAACACACACAATACATTATTCCTGCGTTTCAACACTCAAAACACGTTATTTCTCTGTTGCATCATTCACAACATGATATTTATGTGTTGAAACACTAACATGATATGTCTGTGTTGCAAAGTTACAACTCTCACAACTATTATTTTCATTGTGTTTAATGTTGAATAATTTCACAACATAAATATTTCATTGCTAACATGTAAATAAATAAACAATATTGATTCCATAGATCGATAAAAGATTATTAAAAATATAACTAAAAAGTTCTTAAAATAGTTAGAACAGAAAAGAAAAAGATTAGAACAGAAAAAACATGTAAATAAATAAACAATATTGATTCCATAGATCGATAAAAGATTATTAAAAATATAACTAAAAAGTTCTTAAAATAGTTAGAATAGAAAAGAAAAAGATCAGAACAGAAAAAGATTAAACAAATAAAACGTAATTTAATAAATAAATCAAAAGAGGTTGAATAATTAATGAAAGTGATTAAACAGATAAATATACGTGATTATATATATAGAAAAGGGCGATTGGATTAATAAATAATGATTGAACAAATAAATATATTGTGATAAAAAGAGAAAGATAAAACTAGCTAGAGTTTATAAAAAAAATGATTGAATATTTAAAATTTGATTAAATAAATGAAACAATAGTTTTAGATTCAAAATAAAGTATTATCTGGGTAATTTATGAAAAAAGGAAGCTGTGATGTCGATCAAGAATTCGAACTGGTGACCGCGTGAACACCGGGTCCGACCTCCCTGTTTGACCACGACGCTTCCTGCTTAATGAAGAACTCAACAGTCATACATTTATCCACTTCACCATACATTATCACGAGACATTTGAGGCGTGAGAAGACAAAATCAGGAAGGAAAAGAATCATTATGAATAAGCGATGTAAGGTAAGGTAACGTAATTATGAGGTAAAAGTACCAGGCCAGAATGATTATATAGCACTCGGAACTTTCCACTTGGACCATCGGGGATCGTGCGCTTACTTTGCAAGATGCGAGAGGATTGAGTGGAGTAACGGTGCCTAAGCACTTGAACCATCGGGGATCGAACACAAACGTATTTTTAAAACCATCACAGATCTAATAAATTTAAGCAAACTAAAGTGTACACAGTTGTTCTCGCCAGTTCTTTAGGGTATATAAATTAGTTACTGAACTTGGTATTTATCAATTAAAATATAAATTTTTCTAAAGGCTGTTTATAGGCATAGATGTTCACCTAGATATACTCACCTAGACGTGATCACATAGATGTGCTCACCTTTATGTGTTCACATTGATGTTTTCACTCTAATAATCAGTCTTTCATCTTTTTCATTCTTAAATATTACTGACACCTTAACATGATTTTGTAATGTTCATGTTTGTTTTAGCAATGAGCGCATGGTAGGTACCCCAGTTGAATGATTAGAGAAGAACGTTATACATCACTATATTTAGCGAATAGATTAGATTAAGATTTTTGTTTTAGTTGACATACACGAATGCATAGACACATGTTGTAAGTTTTGCAACGTATAGGAATACCATTTAGTGAATGTTGCAACACAGGAATGAGGTTCTGTGAGTGTTACTTCACAGGAATTATATACTATCATGAAGTTATTTTGAGATGATTTCGTGGCTTAGCGTCCCCACGGCCCAGTCCTCAACCAGCCCTCTTTTTTTGATACACTTTCCCAGGAAGCAGCCCGTTGCAGCTGTCTAACTCCTAGGTACGTATTTACTGCTAGGTGCACTGAGCATCAGGGTGAGAGAAACTCTGCCTTTTTGTTTCCACCTCTATCAGGGAACGAACCCGGAAACTTAGCACTACGAATCCCAAGCGATGTCCAATCAGCCGTCAGGCCCATGTTAAAGGTGTTGAAAGACAGAACAAAAACATGTTGTAACAATCATTTTTAACACGATAATTATGTGTTGTAATAAGTTATTGCTGACCGGTGCAACACTCACATTACATATTTCCTGTGTTACAACGTTGCAACACCTACAACATGGTATTAATATGTTGCAGTACTCACAATACGTTATTACTGTCCTGAAATGCTCACACAACATTATTCCTGAGTTACAAGGCTCTCAACACCTATTTGTATTTTGCAACATTCACAACACGTTATCACTGTTGCGTAATACTATAACAATAATAAATTATATAATATATACAAGTTTCTAGAATTAGTAAATAAAATAAAACGTGATTGAATATTTAAAATTTGATTAATTAGACGAAAAATATTAGTGAAATAACACTAAAGTATTTTGTGGCCAATAAATGGTAAAAAGGAAATTGGACGTACTAGTGACTGAGTTCGAACTGGTGACCGCGTGAACACCGGGTCCGACCTCCCAGTCTGACCACGACCCTTCCTGCTTAATGAAGAACTCAGTAGTCATACATTCATCCACTTCATCATACATCATCAATTGACATTGAATCTGTGTGAGGAAGCGAGGTAAGGCAATGTAAGGTAACTATGAGGTGAAATTGCAAGGAGGGTATGATATATTAAAATCGTCTCGGATATACAAGAACGAAGTGAAGGAATGGAAGCTTCCACTTGGACCATCGGGCATCGAGCGCTGACTCTGCATGAAGCCAGAGATCGGAGTGGAGTAACGGTGCCCAAACACTTGGACCATAATTGTTTTCTCATTTTTTCGAACTCTATAAAGTGAATAGTTCAAAATCCAATTATCTAATTGCTCAGAACGTCAAATTTTGTACTATGTTGCACATTGCTACAAAACTACTATCTAAACAGTAGGATGGGTTGTACAAACTTAAAAGTTTTAAATTCTTGCACTAAACTTTGTCAATAATTTTCTTGAAGTTATTTCTCTACAATGAATACTGTAGTGAATAGGTTCTCAATGCCATACAAATTACGTATTTCACTAAATTATGTAATATTATAGCAATAGTTAAGGTAATTATGGTAATATTATGGTACTAGTTAAGGTAATTATGGTAATATTAGAGTAATAGTTAAGATAATTAAAGTAATATTAAAGTTATAGCTAAGGTAAATTTGGTCAATTCCTCTCAATATGTTACGGCGTTGAACATATTTTTCGTTATATTTCTTTTCTCATGCTAGAGAAGATCGAATCCTGAATGACAACTTTGCTGTAAATGAAAGTTCATATATAGAGAAATAAAAATTACACATACATAACACGAATGCATAGGTGAGTGTTCCAACGTAAAGAAATAACTTGCTGTGAATGTTACATCACACGAATGAAGTGTTGTGAGTCATACAACACAGAAAAAAACATGTCGAAACACGTATTAACAACAGGAAAATTATGTGTTGCAATATGTTATTCCTGACCGGTGTAACACTCACAACACGTTATTTCTGCTTTTTAACTGTCACATTAATTTATTTTGTGTTGCAAACTAAAAACACTTTATTTCTGCATTTGAAATATCACAATTGGTTATTTATGTGTAGCAGCACACAGAGAATGTCACTTCTTTGTTGCAACACTCATAACACGTTATTACTCTCCTGAATTACTTACTATACACTATTTCAGATTTGCAACACTCACAACACGTTATTTCTGTGTCGTAATTCTATAATAATAATACATAATATAATACATAAAAGGTAGTAGAATTGGTAAAAAAAAAACGTGACCAAATATTTTAAATATGATTAAAAAGATGAAAAATAGTATCAAATTAAATCTAAAGCATTTTGAGGCCAATATATGGAAAAGAGGAACCTAGGGGGAAAATTCGAACTGGTGACAGCGTGAACACCGGATCCGACCTCACTGTCTGGCTATGACCTTCCTGCTTATTGAAGAACTCAGCAGTCATACCTTTATCAACTTTATCGTACATCATCAAGTGACATATGAGGCACGATGAGAAAAAAAAATAAGTAAGGATAAAACATCAATGTGAAGAATCGATGTAAGGTAAGGTAATAATGACGTGAAAGTACTTCTCTAGTATAATTATATAAAACGTGGAAGGAATATTAGAATGAGCTGGTATATTTGGCTACTAAAACTATTAATTATTAGTCTACTGATAATTATGCTAATAAAGATTAAACACAGCTTAGTTGTAAGGAGAGTTCAGTTGATTATGTAATCATACACCTGTCCTGAACATGGGAGCCACATTCTCGAATGACATAGCGTCAAGGTAAATATGGGTTTGAAAGATTAGTGGCGGTTGTCACCTCTTTCTCGGCGTCATCTGTGAAATAATTACATACTAATACAAGTGATAAACCTGAGACTTATATTCATAAGAGATTAATATCTGTAAAGAAATGACCTTTCCCGTTCCGGAGCTCTGCCGGCATCATAACCGGACTACAAGAACTTTCTATAATACTTGCCAGTTATAATGATATTTCTTACTAGTAGCCCGGAAACGATGCTTCCCAAGGAAGCGAAATCGTCGGTTGGGTGGACTTCTGAAGATCCTGTGGCACATATGTGAGTGTTGCAACGTATACGAATAAAGTGTCATGAGTGTTACATCAAAGGAATGAAGTGTTGTGAGTGATGCGAAATATAAATGACAAATTGTGAGTGTTGAAAAATATAAATAACTTGTTGTGAGTTAGGCAACACAGAAATATAATATTGTGATTGTTCAAATGCACAAAACAAGAAAAAAAGTGTTTGTAGTTTTGCACACAGAAAATACCGTATTGCGAGTACTGCAATACAGCAATAACATGCAGTAGGTGTTGCAACGTTGGAACACAGGAATAACGTGTTGTGAATGTTTCACTTTCACGTTATTTTTGTCCTTAAATACTTGCTATTCATTTTTTCTGAGTAGCAATGCTAACAACACATTATTTATATTTTGCAACACTCACAGTGTTATCGCTGTATTTCAACACTCACAACACATTATTACTGTTTTGTAATAATATAATAATAATAAACACTATAATATTTACAAGTTGCTAGAATCTATATATAATACGTGATTTAATATATAAAATATGAATAAAAAGATGAAAAATATTATTGAATTAAAACTTAAGTGTTTTGTTGCCAATATATGAAAAAAAGGAAGCCCTCACCTAACTCTTGGAGTTCGAAATGGCGACCGCATGAACACCGGGTCCGACCTCCAAGTCTGACCACGACGCTTCCTGCTTAATGAAGAACTCAACACTCATATATTCATCCACTTCATCATATATCATCAATTGCTATTTGAGGCATGAGAAGAAAAATCAGGAACGAAAAGCGTGAGGAAACAAGGTAAAGTAATGTGAGCTAATTATGAGGTGAGAGTATGAGTAAGGCCAGTATGATTATATAGCACTTGGAAGGAATATTAAGATCATCTGGGATATATTAGGACAAAGTGAAGGAATGGAAGCTGTCACTTGGCCCATCGCGGATCAAACCCAGAAACTGCAAGATGCGAGAGGACGGAGTGGAGTAACGATGCCCAAGAACTCGGACAATCGGGGAACGAACACAAAGGTATTTTATAAACAGCACAGATCTAATCAATTTAAGCAAACTGAAGTGTACACAGTGGTTCTCACCAGTTATTTAAGGTATATAAATTAGTTATGGAACTTGGTATTTATCTAATTTTGTCACAGGCTGTTTATAGCCACGATGATGATGTTCACCTAAATATGCTCAACTAGATGTGCTCACCTAGATGTGCCTACCTGTATTTGCTCACCTTTATGTGCTCATCTAGATGTTCTCACCTAATTCTGCTCACCTAAATGTGTTAACCTAATTGTGATCACATAGGTGTTTTCACTCTAATAATCAGTCTGTCATCTTGTTTAAAGCTTAAGTATAACTGATACCTTAAGCTGATTTTGTAATGTTTTGTAATGTTTTTTTCAGTAAAGATCGCATTGTAGGAACCGCAATTGAAAGATTAGTGAAAAAAGGTATACATCAACATATATGACGAATAGATTAGATTAAGATTACCTTTCAGTTTGCATATTCAAATGCATACGCACGTGTTGTGCTTTGTGCAACATATATGAATAGCGTTTTGTAAGTGTTTAAACACAGAAATGAGGTGTTGTAAGTGTTGCAACACAGAAAAAACATGTAGGAACTCTCACTCACAACATGTAAATTATGTGTTGCAATAAGGTATTACTACCTGTTGCAACACTCACAACATGTCATTCCTGTGCTATAGCGTTACACTTATACCTATAACATGTTATTAATATGTAGCAGTACTCACAACACGTTGTTCTGCGTTATAACAATCGCATTATGGTATTGTCTTGACATATTTACAGTGTGTCATTTCTGAGTTGCAAGGCTCACAAGACGTTATTTATATTTCGCAACAATCACAATACGTTGTTGCTGTGTTGCAACACTCACGTCACGGTATTACTGTTTCATAATGTAATAATAATAATAAATTACATAACATTTTAAAATTTCTAGAGTTCTTAAATAACACGTGATTGAATATTTAAAATTTGATTAAATAGATGAAAAATAGTTTTAGATTAAAACTAAAGTGCGTAATATATGGATAAAACAATCTGCGTAATATATGGATAAAACAATCTGCGTAATATATGGATAAAACAATCTGCGTAATATATGGATAAAACAATCTGCGTAATATATGGATAAAACAATCTGCGTAATATATGGATAAAACAATCTGCGTAATATATGGATAAAACAATCTGCGTAATATATGGATAAAACAATCTGCGTAATATATGAATAAAAGGAAGCTTACTTTGAAACTGAGAGTTCGAACTGGTGATCGCATGAACACCGGGTTCCACTTCCCAATTTGACCACGACGCTTCCTGCTTAATGAAGAACTCAACACTCATACATTCATCCACTTCACCATACATCTTCAACTGACAATTGAGGCCTGAGAAGCAAAAATCCGCGAGGAAAATAATATATGGAAAAGATGTAAGGTAAGGCAAGTTAATTATGAGGAGAAAGCTCTAGCCAGTATGCTTATATATCACTTGCAAGGGACATTAGGATGAGCTGGGATGTTGGTATGAATACCAGTAGAATTAGACCAGTATGAATATATAATACTTGGAAGGGACATTAGGATGGGCTGGGTTGTGAGGCTGAAGTGAAGGAACGGTGCTCAACGAACTGCTCCATCAGGGATCAAACGCCGACCCGGCAAGAAGCAGAAGTATGGAGTGAAAAAACGGTGCCCAATCACTTGGACCTTTGGGGGATTGAATGGAAAACATATTTTCTAGACTTCATAGATCTCAATAAAATTAAACAAAGCGAACTCTTCGAAGTTATTGTTTCCAATTTATTAAGGTATATTTGGGAGTTATTCTACTTAGTATTTATTTATTAAATAAATAATTTGCTTGAATAGGTTGTTTATTGGCGTACATTAACATCTTAAACACCCTAATAAACAGTGGTTCATCTTGCTTAACGCTTAGGTATTATTGGCACCTAAAGCTGGTTTGTACATTTTATCTTCTTTAAGTAATGAACGTAAGGCTGAGAAAAAAGTGAATATCAAGTGTAATTGACACTTAGATCAGATAAGATTTTTCTTATCTTAGTGTTCAAATGTTTGCCCGAAGCTTAAATAAAAATGTCTTGACGTTATTTTTCTATATTCAGGACTTAAGTGAAAAGGTACTTAATGCCATACACATTTCATATTTTCACTAAATTATGCAATATTATAGTACTAGTTTAAGTAAATATGGCACAATTAATGTAACAATGATAATTAACGTAAGATTGTGGTGATAATTAAGGTTATTATCTTAAAATAAAGTAATAATTATAGTAGTTATGCTAATATCATAGAAATAGTTTAAGTAAATATGGAAATATTATAGTTTTAGTTATGGCAATTATCGTATACTCCTTTCAATATATTACAGCAGTTAACATATTTTTTATTACAAAACTTTATTGACCCGAGAGAGGAAAAAGCGTGAATGAAAACATGACTGTAGTTAAAACTTGTCAAATTCATATCCAGATATACGCAGACTTAACACGAATTAACACTGACATGCTATAAGTGTTGCAGCGTACAGGAACAGAGTGTTTTGTGTGTGGCAACACAGGAATAAGTTTTTGTGAGTGTTGTAAATTTGAATAAGGTGTTGTGAGTGTTGCAACACTGTAATGAAAAGTTATAAGTGATGGAACACAAGAAGGAGGTGTTGCAAAACAAAACTTTTTGCGAGTGTTGCAACAAAATATTATATTCCCAATTACATTGGGGATATAATTGACAATTACATTCCCAATACATTCCATGTATTCCCAATACATTTCATGTATTGGTGGCAGTACATAAATCTTATACTGTGAGGGTTTCATCATGTTATAAATGTGTTGCACCGTTTGAACACACACAACATATTATGCCTTCGTGGTAACACAACACGTTATTTCTGTATTGCTACACACAACACCTTATTTCAATGTTGCAACACCCAGAACGTATTTATAAGTATTGCAACTTTTACAACACATTATTTATGTTGTAACACTCATAACGCGTTTGCTGTTATTGCCTTGCTGCACGACACTTCATAGCTGAGTTGTAACACTCACATCACGGTATTATAGTGTTGCAAATTTGCAACTCTCATCGTTCAATTTCTGTGTTGCAACACTCGTGTTAGGACCGCGATGCAACACTCACAACTCGCATTCCCATCAAGCGTTTAACGTTGTATTCTTGCCCGATATTAATGTTTTATTGTTAATATGTATTTATAAAATATTTAGCGATTGAATAAATAAAGGTGATAGAAAATATAACTAACAAGTGATTAAATAGTTGCTTAAAAATAAATGAATAAATAAAACGTGACTGAAGAAAGAAAGTAAATCAGACTGAATAGCTAGTAAAGATGATAAACTAAAGAAATATAGGTGATTAAATATCTAAAAACGGGTGATAGTATTGTAAATGATGCTCTAACAAATAGATAAAATGATATAAATAAATATATTAAAGTTGTTGTAATATAATAATTAAATGTGATTGAACTATTAAAAAGTGATTAAATAAAATTTCGATAAATAAAATTGCGATTGAATAATTAAAAATGAGCTATTATTGATTAACTAAATGAAAAAAAAGAAGTTTTTTTATTATTATTATTTTCTACCACAAACGTGGCCACACATTTACAATGCTTACCAGCATATATATACATTTTCTTCTGTCCTCCATGGACAGGGTTAGAGATGTGTTAAACATATAGTTCAAGGGTTTATTAAACAATCAACCACAGAAGGTGATTCGGTGCTTTTAAAATGCTAAGCTAACCTACATACGTAAATACATAGATACACAGATTTACGTATGCCCTACATAAAGTGTTCGATGTGTCTTTTACATAGTGTCATTAATGTGCATTTACAAAGGTGAAATGTAATTCTGATCAGCTTCCATATATACTTTATACACATACATATACATATACACACACACACACGCACACATATACGTACACATACATATATACATACATGTATACATACATATATACACACACATGCATTCAAATACATTTGTCTCTTCTACTCTGACAGAGTGAGATAGCTGATAGAGAAACTAGCGTGCAATTAAGCACTAAATCAATGAAGGTGATGAAGGTGCTTTTACAAGCTCAGGTTATATAGTTACATCACATACATACATTATATAATTGATACATTACATGGTTAATCTAGGGTAGAAGCCCAATATGTCAACAAGTGTTCCAGTACTCATATAGTAATTACACAGTTCAGCATACCTTAGCCTAGGAGGGCGAAAGTCAGTCAACTTCAAAAAAAAGAAGTGAAAAGAGAGAGTTCGAGCTGGGGACCAAACAAACAAAAAAATATGTGCGATTCAATCATAAATAAAGGCGATTAAACAAAAAATATACATAATTAAATATGTAGAAAAGGGTAATTGGATTAATAAATAAATGATGACTGAACAAATAAAGATAATGTGATAAAAAGAGAAAATATATAACGCATAAATTTATAAATAAAACGTGATTGAACATATAAAATTTGATTAAATAATTGAAAAATATTATTGAATTAACACTACAGTATTTTGTTGGCAATATATCGAAAAAAGGAAACATAATTGCATTATAAGAGTTTGAACTGGTGACCGCGTAAACAGCGGGTCCGACCTCCCAGTCTGACCACGACGCTTCCTGCTTAATATAGAACTCATCGCTCATACATTCATCCACTTCATCATACATCTTCAATTGATATTTAAGGCATGATGAGTTAAAATCATGAAAGAAAAGAATCTCTGTGAGGAAACGAGGTAAGGTAAATATGAGGTGAAAGTACTAGGCCAGAAAATAGCACTTAGAAGGGATATTAAGATCATCTGGAATATATAATGACGAAGTGAAGGAATGGAAAGGTATCACTTGGACCATTGGGGATCGAACACGGACTCTGCAAGAAGCGAGAGTACGGAGAGGAGTAACGGTGCCCAAACACTTGGACCATCGGGGATCGAACACAAATGTATTTTATAAGCAGCACAGCTCTAATAAATTTAAGGAAACTGAAGTGTACACATTAGTTCTCACCATTTCTTTAAGGTATATAAATTAGTTACTGAACTTGGTATTTATCTAATAAATTAATAATTTTTGCACAGGTTTATAAGCATAAATTTTCACCTAGAAGTGCTCACCTAAATTTGTTCACCTAAATGAGTCCACGTTTATGTGTTCACCTGGATGTGCTCATTTAGATGTTCTCACTTTAATAATCAGTCTTTCATCTTGTTTAAAGCTAAAGTATTAATGACACGTTAAGATGATTTTATACTGTTCATGTTTGTCTGAATAATAATTGCATGATAAGAATCAAATTCAATTAATATAGAAAAAAAGAATCGTCAGTATATTTGACGTATATATCAGATTAAGATTTGTCGTTTAGTTGGTCACAATTGTTTAAAACCCAGAAAAAAACAGATCTATGGAACATGACTTTTTAGATGACAAATAGTACTGAATTAAAAGGAAAGTATGTTGTGGCCAATACATGGAAAAAGGAAGCTCAAATGCACGATTCAGGTAGAGTTCGAACTGGTGACCGCGTGAACACCTAGGTCTAACCTCCCAGTCTGACCACGAAGCTTCCTGCTTGATGAAGAACTCAGCAGTCATACATTCATATACTTCATCATACATCATCAAGTAACATATGAGGCATGATGAGAGAAAATCAGTAGGGGAAAAAATATCTGTGAGGATACTAGGTAAGGTATGGTAAGGAAAGGTAATAAAGAGGTGAAAGTACTTCTCTAGTTTGATTATATAGTATTTGTTAAGGATAATAGGGTGAGCTGGGATATATAAGGACGGACTGAAGGAGCGGTGCCCACCGACTTCGACCATCAGGGATCAAACAAAAATTTATTATATATCCAGCATTGATCTAAATAAATTTAAGCAAAATGAAGTATTTAAAGCTCTCGCTAATTATTGAAAACTATAACAACGAGGTTTTGAACTTTGTATTTATCGAATTAATAATTTTTTGGATAGATTGTTTAAAGGTACGATGTTCACCATATGTGTTCACCTAGTGTATTCACCTAAACGTGTTTGTTTATGTGTGTTCACCTTAATAATCATTGTTTATTCTTGTTTAAAGCTTAAATATTACTAAGACCTGAAGCTGATTTTGTACATTTCAAGAAGTTTGTTTTTTATATGATAGAAATGTTTACATGATTGAAATTCTATCTGTATGATTTGTATTTTTAGTAATGAACGAATGACAGCAAATTAAGACAATATCTGTGTATTTAACATAAAGATCAGAAATGGATTTTTCTTTTAGTTGGCCTCAAGTGTTGAAAGCCAGAAACACCAGATGGATACACAATTATTTTATAATACGTTTTAACTTATGATTCAATTTTTTTCCTATATTTACTTTCAAAGAGAAACAAAAATACACAGACATAACACGAATGCATAAACGTGTTGTGAGTGTTGCAACACACAGGAATAATGTGTTGCAACACAAATAGCGCCTTGTGAGCGTTACAAAACAGAAATGAGGTATTATGAGTTATGCAAGACAGGAATGAGGTGGTGCGAGGTAAGTGTTGCAGCACTGTAATAACATGTTGTGGTTAATGTAACATATGAATGTTTTTTATTTAAAAACGACAAAATTTCTGAGTGTTGCAACACACACAACCCATTTTTGCTTCGTTTCAACACTCACAATACGTTTTTTCTGCATTGAAATACTCACATGTTATTCATGTGTTGCAAAGTTATACCTCCCGCAACAAGTTTTTATGTGATGCAACTCTCTCAACTATTATTTCATGGTATTTAACGTTGATTCCTTTCACGATATAAATTTTTCATTGCTAATATGTAAATAAAAAACAATATTGATTGCATGGATCGATAAAAGATTATTGAAAATATAACTAAAAAGTTTTAAATAGATGAACAGAAAGTAACTAAACAAATGAAACGTTATATATTAAATAAATCATATACGATTGATTAATGAATAATGGTGATTAAACAGATAAATATACGTGATCAAATATCTAGATAAAGTTGATTGGATTAATAAATATTGATTGAACCAATAAATATAATATGATAAAAAGTGAAAAGATAAAATTTGCTAGAATTTATAAATAAAACGTGATTAAATATTAAAAATTTGATTAAATAGATGAAAAATACTTTTAGATTATAACTCAAATATTATCTGGGTGAAATATTGGAAAAAAAACGAAGCTCAAATTCAAGCTCAACACATGTCGAACTGGTGACCGCGTGAACACCGCGTCCGACCTCCCTGTCTGACCACGACGCTTCCTGCCTAATGAAGAACTCAGCAGTCATACATTCATCCACTTCACCATACACCTTCAACTAACAATTGAGGCGTGTGAAGGAGAAAGTTGGGAAGGAAAATTAATCTCTATGAGAAGAGGAAGTAAGGTATGGTAAGGTAAGGAAATGATGAGGGAAAAGCGCCAGGCCAGTTTGAATATATACCACTTGGAAGGGACATTAGGATGACCTGGGATGTGAGGACGGAGTGGAGGAATGGTGCTCAACCACTTAGACCATCGGGGATTGAATAGAAAACATATTTTATAGATATCATAGATCTCAATAAAATTAAACAAAGTGATCTATTCGAAGATATTTTCTCCAATTTGTTAAGGTATATCTGGGAGATATTCTACTTAGTATTATTTTAATAAATAAATAATTGGTTTGTACAGGCTGTTTATGGGCATAAAATAAATATGGTAACATCCTAGTAATTGTTCAGGTAATTATGGTAGAATTATAGTATTCGTGAAGGAAATTATCCTATTGCTTTCAATATCTTACGGCGGTTAAAATGTTTTTGATTGCATAACTTAATTGAGCCAAGAGAGGAAACGTGAATGAAAACCAGACATAAGTTAAAACTTGTCATATTCATATCCAAAAATACACAGATTTAAAACGAATAAACAGACATGTTGTAAGTGTTGCAACGCACGGAAATAGCATTTTATGGGTGTTGCAACACAGGAATAAGGTGCTGTGAGTGTTGCAAATTTGAATAAAGTCTTGTTAGTCCTAAAACACTGAAATGATTGTTTTGAGTGTTGCAATTAAAAAAAAATATTTTGTTGCAAAAACAACCACTATGCCACGGGGACAGTTATTAAAGTAATAGTAAAGATAATTATAGTCAATTCCTTTCAATATGTGACGGCATTGAACATATTTTTCACTATGTTTCTTTACTGATGCTAGAGAGGAAAGAATCCTGAAAGTAAATAAAAGTAAATATATACCTCGCTGTAAATGAGTCCACATATAGAGAACGAAAATTACACAGATATAACACGAATGCATATTGTGAATGTTGCAAAGTATATGAATACCGTGTTATGAGTGTTACATTACAAGAATGAAGTGTTGTAAGTGTTGCAACACAGAAATAACTAATTTTCAGTGTTGCAAAACATAAATAACGTGTTATGAGTGATGCAAGACAGAAATAACATTGTGATTGTTCCAATGTAAAAATAAAATATTCTTGTTTTGCATCAAAGAAAATAACATATTGTGAGTGTTATAACGCAGAGTAACGTGTTGTGAGAACTGCAGTACAGTAATAACATGCTATAGGTGTCGCAACGTTGCATCACCGTTATAACGTGTTGTGAGTGTTGCACCAGTAAGAAATAATTTATTGTAACACATAATTACCGTGTTGTGAGTGAGAGTTACATCATATGTTTTTCTGTGTGTCAAAACTCACAACACGTTATTTCTGTCCTGAAATACTTGCAATACATTATTTCTGAGTTGCAATGCTGACAACACGTTTTTTTTATTTTGAAACACTCATAATGTTATTGCTGTATTGTAATACAGCACGTTACTACTGTTTTGCAATAATATAATAATAATATATAATATATTATATACAAGTTGCTAAAATCGATAAATAAAACGTGATTGGATGTTGAAAATAGGAATAATAGAAAAACAATATTATTGAATTAAAACAATAGTACTTTGTATCCAAAATATATGGAATAAAGGAAGACTAACCCCGTGAGTTCGAACTGGTGACCACGTGAACACCAGGTTCGACCTCCCAGTCTGACCACGACGCTTCCTGCTTAATGAAGAACTCAACACTCATACATTCATCCACTTCATCATACATCTTCAATTGACATTTGTGGCATGAGAAGACAAAATCATGAAGGAAAAGAATGTCTGTGAGGAAGGGAGGTAAGGCAAGGTAATGTAATTATGAGGTGAAAGTACTAGGGCAGTATGATTATATAGCACTTGGAAGGGATATTAAGATCAGCTGGGATATATAAGGACTTAGTGAAGGATTGGAAAGCTACCACTTGGGGCTTCGGGGATCGAGTGCGGACTCTGCAAGAAACGAGAGGAAGGAGTGGAGTAACTGTGTCCAAGCACTTGGACCAACTGGGATCGAACAGAAACGTATTTTATAAGCAGCACATATCTATTAAATTTAAGCAAAGTGAAGTGTACACAGTTATTCTCATCAGTTATTCAAGGTTTATCAATTACTTACTGAGCTTGTTATTTATCTAATAAATTAATAATTTTGCACAGGCTGTTTATTTGTACGATGATGATGTTCACCTAAATGTGCTCCCCTAAATGTGTCCACCATTATGTGCTCACTAATATGTTCTCACTCAAATAATCAGTCTTTCATCTTATTTAAATCTTCAGTATTACTGACACCTTAAGTTGACTTTGTCCCGTTCATGTTTGTTTTAGTAATGATTGCATGGTAGGATTATTGTTGAATTATGTTGAGAAAAAAGGGATTCATCAGTATATTTGACGAATACATCAGATGAAAAATTTTCTTTTAGTTGGTCACAAGTGCTTAAAACCTAGAAAAAACAGATCGATGGAACATGACTCTACATTCTGTTTATACCAGCTGATCCTCCTGTTTTGGTAGTGCTTATAGTTACCATGAGGATATTAGTACATATTCCGACTTAAAACGCAGTTAGAAAATTGAAATCGGTACCAATGAAATGGGACAAACCGGAAAAGATTTTATACATATGTTGCAAAGACAAATTAAACTAATCTAACCTAACCTTCGTATACCTAATACGCGATATCTGCATGAGTCGTAATATAGTACATATTTGTGCTATACTAGGCCTCGGAATATTCATTTTTTTTTGCCTCATTTTTTCTGACTCTGTAAAGTGAATAATACAAAATTCTACCATCTGAATGCTTAGTGTGTAAATCTTTGTACTATGGTGCACAGTGTTACAAAAACTACTGCCTAAACAGGAAGATGGGTTGAACACATTTACAAGTCTCAAATTTTTGCACTAAACTTTATTAAGGATTTTCTTAAAATTATCTCTCTACAATGAAGACTTTAGTGAATAGATTCTCAATGCCACACAAATTACGAATTTTCACTAAATGAAGTAATATTATAACAATATGTAAGGTAATTATTGTAATGATAATGTATTGGTTAAGGTAATTATGGTAATGTTACAGTAATAGTTAAGGTAATTATTTTAATACTAAAGTTATAATTAAGGTTTTTATGGTCAATTCCTATTAATATGATACGGCATTGATCATATTTTTCATTATATTTCTTTACTGATGCTAGAAAGGAAAGAATCTTGAATGACAACCTTGCTGTAAATGAGGGGCCATATATACATAAAGACAAATACACAGACATAACACGCATGCATATGTGTGTGCTGCAGCGTAAAGGAATACCGTGTTTTGAGTGTTGAAACACAGAAAAAAACATGTTGAAACTATAGCTCACAACTGGGTAGTTAAGTATTGCAATATGTTATTCTTGACAGGTACAACACTAACAACGCGTTATTTATGTGTTGCAACGGCTACCGCATGGTATTACCGTGTTGCAGGAATTGCCACACGTTTTTTCGGTGTTATAACTGTCACAGTACGTTATTTGCTGTGTTGCAAACTAAAAACACTTTATTTCTGCATTTCAACAATCACAATATAATATTTATATGTTGCAGCACTTACAGAATGTCATTTCTTTGTTGCAACACACACAACAAGTTCTTACTATCTTGAATTACTTACTATACATTATTTAAGAGTTGAAACACTCACAACACATTATTACTGTTTCGTAATATTATAATAACAGTAAATATTATAATACATTAATGTTGCAAGAATTGATAAATAAAACGTGATTGAATATTTAAAATATGATTAAATAGATGAAAAATAGTAACAAATTAAAACTAAGATATTTTGTGCCAATATATGAAAAAAAGGAAGCTGATATGACTGTTCGAACTGGTGACCGCGTGAACACCGGGTCCGACCTCCCTGTCTGACCACGACGCTTCCTGCTTTTTGAAGAATTCAACAGTCATACATTCATCCACTTCATCATACATAATAAAGTAAGTCATGAAGCATGATGAGAAAAAAAAATCATTTAGGATAAAACATCACTGTGAAGAAGGGATGTAAGGTAAGGTAATAATGAGGTGAAAGTACGCCTCGAGTATGATTATATAACACGTGGAAGGGATATTACAATGAGCTGGTATGTATAACGATAAATTAAAGGAAAGGTGCCCAACCACTTCGACCATCGGGTGGTCGAACACAAATTTGTTTTTTAAACAGCATAGATCTAAATAAACTTAAGCAAATTGAAATGTATAAAGTTCTCACCAATCATTTAAGGTATATCAACGCGGTTTTGAACGTTGCATTTATGTAATAAATTAATATTTTTTTGAATATGTTGTTTATAGTCAAGATTGTCACCCAATATGTGTTCACCAAGTCTGTTCACATCTAGTGTTCACCTAGTGTGTTCACATCTATTATTCACCTAGTGTGCTCACATCTATTGTTCACCTAGTGTGTTCACATTAGTGTTCACCTAGTGCGTTCACATCAAGTGTTCACCTAGTGTGTTCACATCTAGTGTTCACCTAATGTGTTCACATCTAGTGTTCACCTAGACCTGTTAACTTACATGTGTTCACCTAGTGTTTACCCTAATAATCAGTGTTTCATCTTTAAAGCTAAAATATTTCTGAGACTTGAAGCTGATTTAATTAATTTCAATTTTGTTTTACAATGGTAAGAATATTCATGGTAAGAATACGATCTTTATGATTTGTGCTTTTAGTAATGAACGAATGTAATAGAAAAAAATGAATATCATATATTTGACGTATAGGATAGATTTTTATTTTCCTTTTAGTTGGCCTCAAATGCCAACCCGTTCTTGCACTTTCGTATAATCAATATTGAATTATTAAATACGTGCATATGTGACATACTAATTTATTGTGAATATTTTAGTTTACCTTGAAAAGCTTCATAGAAAACACCGACCTTTCCTAACCTTCTTAGTATGTTAAGATAAGCATCTTATTGCTTCGTAATTACAATTATTACTTAACCTATTATAGGTATAGGTATAGGTATAAGCATCAGGGCTTAGTTGAAATAGGAGTTCTCCAAAACTCATTTTCGTACTTTTAAGGTGAAGAAAAGAAGTGATTTACTATAGAGTGTATTACACTTATTTATACAATTTGCACAACGTTTCGAACCTCCATGGTTCATTCTCAAGTGAACAGATCTTACAATGCTGGTTGATTTTATACCCGCACTGGGTCAGGTGATAATACAATAAAGGTGAAAACATGGGGGGATACATAAGGGATAAATGTGAGGTGAAACATAGAGGTAACTGCAGAAGGCTTATTGGCCCATACGAGGCAGCTCCTATCTAAACACAAAGATTAATCCAGTGTAATTGGCCTGTTATGTTGGACATTGTCTTCTGTGTTGGCATCGTTATGTTCTGGTCTTGTCCTTACTCTCATGTAAGTACATAGGTATGACGTCGACCAAGCTGACGAGGCGTTTGACATGCCATCTTCAATCCGGTGCCCCTAGGAATCACATGAGACAAGCCCATGACATCACTCTAACAAGAGAAATGTTGAACAAGAATGCTTGCATAATAGACAAAACCCAAGATTCAAGAAGATTACAAATTCTTGATGCAATTCACATAAGAATAGAACAACCTACCATGAACACCCAAATCACGGAACTATTTACTCTACCCACATGAGAGTAAGGACAAGACCAGAACATAACGATGCCAACACAGAAGACAATGTCCAATATAACAGGCCAATTACACTGGATTAATCTTTGTGTTCAGATAGGAGCTGCCTCGTATGGGCCATAAGCCTTCTGCAGTTACCTCTATGTTTCACCTCACATTTATCCCTTATGTATCCCCCCATGTTTTCACCTTTATTGTATTATCACCTGACCCAGTGCGGGTATAAAATCAACAAGCATTGTGAGATCTGTTCACTTGAGAATGTACCATGGAGGTTCGAAACGTTGTGCAAATTGTATAAATAAGTGTAATACACTCTATAGTAAATCACTTCTTTTCTTCACCTTAAAAGTACGAAAATGAATTTTGGAGAACTTCTATTTCAACTAAGCCCTGATGCTAAGAAAACAGTTAGAGGGATAGAAGCCCTAAACCAGAAAATAATAAATACAGAATATGCGGTCATATTCAATGAAACATGTTTGAAAGAAAACCTGCTGCCAGTATACACCAATATATATATATATATATATATATATATATATATATATATATATATATATATATATATATATATATATATATATATATATATATATATATATGTCGTACTTAGTAGCCAGAACACACTTCTCTGCCTACTATACAAGGCCCGATTTGCCTAATAAGCCAAGTTTTCCTGAATTAATATATTTTCTCTATTTTTTTCTTATGAAATGATAGAGCTACCCATTTCATTATGTATGAGGTCAATTTTTTTTTATTGGAGTTAAAATTAACGTAGATATATGACTGAACCTAACCAACCTTACCTAACCTAACCTAACCTATCTTTATAGGTTAGGTTAGGTTAGGTAGCCGAAAAAGTTAGGTTAGGTTAGGTTAGGTATTCGAAAAACAATAAATTCATGAAAATTTGGCTTATTAGGAAAATCGGGCCTTGCATAGTAGGCTGAGAAATGCGTTCTGGCTACTAGGTACGACATATATATATATATATATGTATATGTCGTACCTAGTAGCCAGAACGCACTTCTCAGCCTACTATGCAAGGCCCGATTTGCCTAATAAGCCAAGTTTTCATGAACTAATGCTTTTTCGCCTACCTAACCTACCTAACCTAACCTAACCTAACATTTTCGGCTATCTAACCTAACCTAACCTGTGAAGATAGGTTAGGTTAGGTTAGGTAGGGTTGGTTAGGTTCAGTCATATATCTACGTTAATTTTAACTCCAATAAAAAAAATTTACCTCATACATAATGAAATGGGTAGCTTTATCATTTCATAAGAAAAAAAATTAGAGAAAATATATTAATTCAGGAAAACTTGGCTTATTAGGCAAATCGGGCCTTGCATAGTAGGCTGAGAAGTGCGTTCTGGCTACTAGGTACGACATATATATATATATATATATATATATATATATATATATATATATATATATATATATATATATATATATATATATATATATATATATATATATATATGTATAAAATTATAACTTGCTTAAATTGATAAATAAAACGAGACTGAACATATAAAATTTGGTTAAATAGATGCAAAATATTATAAGTTTAAATCTAAAGTATTCTTTAGCTAATATATGGAAAAATGTAAAGTCTGAGAACTCTAGAGTTCGATCGGGTGAACATTGGGTCCGACCTCCCAGCCTGACCACGATGCTTCGTGGTTAATGAACAACAACAATAATGTCTTACATTCATCCACTTCATCATACACCATCAAGTGACATATGAGGCATGATAATAGAGAATCAGTAGGGGAAAAAATATCTGTGAGGATGCGAGGTAAGGTATGGTATGGTAAGGTAATAATGAGGTGAAAGTACTGCTCTAGTGTGACTATACAACAAATGTTAAGGATATTTGGATGAGCTGGGATATATATAAGGACGGATTGAATGTGCCCAATCACCTCGACCATGGGGATCGAACAAAAATTTATTTAAATGCAACATGGAGCTATATACTTCATTTTTCTTAAATTTATTTCAAGTTCTCGTCAGTTATTTAAACTATATCAACGAGGTTTAGAAATTTGTGTTTATCGAAATAATAATTTTTTGCATAAGTTGTTTATAGGTAAGATGCTCACCATATGTGTTCACAAAGTTTATTCACCTAGACGTGTTTATTTGTGTGTTCACCTTAATAATCAGAGTTTCTTCTTGTCTAAAGCTAAAATATTACTAACACCTAAAGCTGATTTTGTATTTTTCAAGAATTTTTTATAACAATGATAACATTATGGAAAATCTATCTGTATGATTTTTGTTTTTTGTAACGAACGAATGAAAGAAAATAAAAACAATATCAGTGTATTTGACGTATAGAACTGATATTGATATTTCATATAGTTCGCCTCTAGTGCTGAAAGCCAGAAACACCAAATGGATGGAAAATTATTTTATAATGCATTATAATTTATGTTTCAAATATTTTCCTTTCATCTGCATTCAAAGAGAAACAATAATACTCAGACATAACAATAATACATTCATATGTTGTGAGTGTTGCAACACACAGGAATAATGTCTTGTAAGTGTTGCGACAATAAAAGCGAGATGAGTGTTTCAACACAGGAATTAGGTGTTGCGAGGTGAGTGTTGCAGCACTGGAATAACGTGCTGTGGTTTTGGAACATAGGAATGTTTTTTGTATTAAAAAAAAAGGCAGTGTATTGGAACGCACACAACACATTTATCCTGCTTTTCAACACTCACAACTCGTTATTTCTCTGTTGCATCACTAACATTTTTTACGGGTTGAAACACTAACTTGCTATTCCTGTGTTGCAAAGTTACAACTCTCAGAACTATTATTTTCTTGAAGTGTTTAACGTTGAATCCTTTCACGAAATAAATATATCATTGTTAACATGTAAATAAAAACAATATTGATTCATAAATCAATAAAAGATTATTAAAAATATAATTAAACGTTCTTAAATAGACGAACAGAAAGTTATTAAACAAATAAAACGTAATTTAATACATCAATCAAAAGTGGTTGAATTATTAATGAAGGTGATTAAACATAAATGTACGTGATTAAATATCTAGAAAAGAGCGATTGGATTAATATATAATGATTGAACAAATTAATATAATGTGATAAACAAGAGAAAATATAAAACTTCCTAGAATTTATAAATAAAACGTGATTGAATATTTAAAATTTGATTAATTATGTGAAAATTATCTTAGATTAAAACTAAAGTATTTTGAGGCCAATATATGGGAAAAAGGAAGCTCCTACCATCAGAGCTGAGTTCGAACTGGTGACCGAGTGAACACCGGGTCCGACCTCCCAGTCTGACCACGACGCTTCCTGTTTAATATAGCACTCAACAATCATACATTCATCCACTTCATCATACATCATCAAGTGACATTTGAGGCGTGATAAGACAAAATCAGGAAGGAAAAGAATCGCTCTGAGGAAGCGAGGTAAAGTAAGGTAAGGTAATTATGAGGAGAAAGTACTAGGCCAGTATGATTATATAGCACTTGGAAGGGATATTAAGATCATCTGGGATGATCATATGTGGACGAAGTGAAGGAATGGAAAGCTACCACTTGAGCCATCGGGGATCGAACGCGGACTCTGCAAGAAACGAGAGGACGGAGTGGCGTAACGGTGCCAAAGGACTTGGACCATCGAGGATCGAACACAAAAGTATTTTCAGCAGCACAGATCAAATAAATTTAAGCAAACTAAAGTCTGTACAGTTGTTCTCACCAGTTCTTTAATGTGTATAATTCATTATTTTACTTTGTAATATCTAATAAATTAAAACCTTGTGCACAGGTTGTTTATTGGCATGATGATGTTCACCTAGATTTACTCACCTAGATATGCTCAGTTAGATGTTCCTACTCTAATAATCAGTCTTTCATCTTGTTTAAAGCTTAAGTATTACTGACACAATAAGTTGATTGGAAGTACTTATAGTAACGATGACGACCATAGAACATATACCGACGTAAAACGCAATTAGAAAGTTCAAATCGGTACTATTGGAATTGGAAAACCGGAAATAGATTTTCTATTTATTTTGCAAAGACAAACTAAACTAACCTACCCTTCCTAGGCCTAATATACTATATCAGCATGAGGCCTAATATAGTACATTTGTGTGCTATACTAGGCCTAGGAATATTTGTTTTGTTTTACCTCATTTTTACGGACTCTATAATGTGAATAGTACAAAATTCGACCATTGATTGCTTAGTATGTAAATGTTTGTACTATGGTGCTCATTGTTACAAAAACTACTGTCTAAACAGGAGGATGAGTTGAACACATTTACATGTTTTAAATTCTTGTACTAAACTTTGTCAAGATTTATCTTGAAATTATCACTCTAAATGAAGACTATAGTGAAAAGATTCTCAATGGCATACAAATTACGTATTTTCACTAACTTATGTAATAATATAGCAATAGTTAAGGGAATTATGGTAATATTATAGTACTAGTTAAGGTAATTATGGTAATATTGTATTATTATATAAGATAATTATGATAATATTAAAGTTATAAGTAAAGTAATTATGGTAAATTCTTTGTAAATATGGTCAGTTCCTTTCAATATGTTACGGCATTGAACATGCTTTTCTTTATATTTCTTTCCTGATGCTAGAGAGGAAGGAATCATGAATGACAACCTTGCAGTAAATAAGAGTATATATAGAGAGAAAGAAAAATACACAGACATAACACGAATTCATATGTGAGTGTTGCAAGGTAAAGGAATGTTGTGAGTGTTGCATCACAGGAATGAAGTGTTATGAGTGTTGTAGCACAGAAAAAAACATGTTGAAACACTTACTCACAATAGTGTAATTATGTGTTGCAATATGTTATTCCTGAGCAGTGCAACACTCTGGTCATTTGCAACACCTACCGCATTGTATTACCGTGTTGCAGGACTCACAACACGTTATTTCTGCGTTGTATCTGTCACATTAGTTTTTTTTGTTTTGCAAACTAAAAACACTTCATTTCTGCATTTGAACAATCACAACAGGTTATTTATGTGTTGCAACACTCACTGTATGTCATTTCTTTATCGCAATTGACACTCACGTTATTACTATTTTGAATTATGTACTATACATTATTTCAGAGTTGCAAAACTCACAACACGTTAATACTGTTTCGTAATACTATAATAACAATAAATAATATAATACATAAAAGTTGCAAGAAAGTTGGTAAATAAAACGTGATTGAATATATAAAATATAATTAAATAGATGAAAAATAGTAACGAATTAAAACTAAAATATTTTGTGGCCAATATATGGAAAAAAGGAAGACCAAATACGGGTTGAACTGGTGACCGCGTGAACACCGGGTCCGACCTCCCTGTGTGACCACGACGCTTCCTGAATAATAATGAATTCAGCAGTCATACATTCATCCTCTTCATCATACATCATCAATTGACAGTTGAGGCATAAGAAGCAAAAATCTGCGAGGAAAACAAATCAGAGGAAAAGATGGGAGGCAAGGTAATGTAGTTATGAGGTGAAACGCTAGACCAGTATGCCTATATATATCACTTCGAAGGGACATTATGATGCGCTGGGATGTCTCATCTCAAGTCAGCAGTCACACATTCATCCACTTCATCATACATTATCAAGTGACATATGAGGCATGATGAGAAAAAAATCAACAAGGATAAAACATCACTCTGAAAAAGCGATGTAAGGTAAGGTAATAATGAGGTGAAAGTACTGTTCTAGTATGATTATATAACACATAAAAGGGATATTAGAATGAGCTGGGATGTGAGGACGGAGTCAAGGAACGCTGCCCAACCACTTGCCCAACCAAAATAGATATAATTTGAATGTGATAAATAGATATGTAAAATGTGATGGAATAGATATATAAACAGTGAATAAATAATAAAGATGATTAAACAGGTGAAAAAAGTATTCAATAATTCCAACTAAAGTATTATTTGGGTAAAATATGGGAAAAAGGAAGATTTAGACTAGTAGGTCGAACTGGTGTCCGAGTGAACACCGGGTCCGACCACCTTGTCTGGCCACGACTCTTCCTGCTTAATGAAGAACTCAGCAGTCATACATTCATCCACTTCACCATACATTTTCAACTGACAATTGAGGCGTTTGAAGGGGACAGTCGGGAAGGAACAATTAATCTTTATGATAAGAGGATGTAAGGTAAGGTTAGGAAATGATGGGGTGAAAGCGCCAGGCCAGTTTGAATATATAACACTTGGAAGGGACGTTAGGATGGGCTGAGATGTGAGGACGGAGTGAAGGAACGGTGCTCAACCACTTGCACCATCGGGGATTGAACGACGAGCCTGCAAGAAGCGATAGTATGGAGTGGAAAAACGGTGCCAAATCACTTGGACCTTGGCCTTGGACCAGAAAACATATATTATAGACATCATAAATTTAAATAAAATTAAACAAACCGAACTGAACGAAGTTATTTTCTCCAATTTATTAAGGTATATGTGGGAGCTATTCTTCTTAGCATTTATTTAATAAATAAATAATTTTTTTGCATTGGATCTTTATGGCATACATTAACAGCTTCAACACTCTAATAAACAGTGGTTTATCTTGCTTAACGCTTAAGTATTATTGAGACCTAAAGCTAATTTGTATATTTTATCTTTTTTGGTAATGAACGCAAGGCAGAGAAGAAAGGGAATATCAAGTGTATTTGACGCAGAGATCAGATAAGATTTTTCTTATCTTAGGTGTCAAATGTTTGCCCGAAGTTTAAATAAAAATGTTTTGAAGTTATTTTTCTATTTTGAGGACTTCAGGTAAAAGATACCTAATGACATACAAATTTCGTATTTTCACTAATTTATGTAATATTATAGTACTAGTTAATTGGCACAAATGGCATAATTATAGCAATAATGATAATTATCGTAATAGCTTCAGCACTCTAATAAACAGTGGTTTATCTTGCTTAACGCTTAAGTATTATTGAGACCTAAAGCTAATTTGTATATTTTATCTTTTTTGGTAATGAACGCAAGGCAGAGAAGAAAGGGAATATCAAGTGTATTTGACGCAGAGATCAGATAAGATTTTTCTTATCTTAGGTGTCAAATGTTTGCCCGAAGTTTAAATAAAAATGTTTTGAAGTTATTTTTCTATTTTGAGGACTTCAGGTAAAAGATACCTAATGACATTCAAATTTCGTATTTTCACTAATTTATGTAATATTATAGTACTAGTTAATTGGCACAAATGGCATAATTATAGTAATAATGATAATTATCGTAATATTTTGAAGTAATATTTAAGGTTATTTTATAATTAGAGTAATAATCAAATAATTATGATAATATCATAGTAATAGTTAAGATAAAAATGGTAATAATATAGTTTTCGTTAAGGTAATTATCCTATATTCCATCCAGTATGTTACAGCTGTTAAAATGTTTTTGATTACATAACTTTATTGACTCAAGAGAGCAAAATCGTGAATGAAAACCTGACTTTAGTTAAAACTTGTCATATTCACATCCAAAAATACGAAGACTTAACACGAGTTCACACACACATGTTGTAAGTGTTTTCAACGTACAGAAATAGCGTGTTTAGGGTGAGGCAACACAGGACAGAGGTGTTTTGAATGTTGCAAATTTGAATAAGGTGTTGTGAGTGTTGCAACACTGAAATCAGAAGTTATAAGTGTTGGAACACAAGAAGGAGATGTTGCAAAACAGAATTTGTTGTGAATTTTGCAACAAAGCTACCACCTGGACCATTGGGGATCGAACACGGACTCTGCAAGAAGCGAGGGGACGGAGTGGAGTGACGGTGCCCAAACGCTTGGACCATCGGGGATCGAACACAAATGTATTTTATAAGCAGCACAGATCTAATAAATTTAAGGAAACTGAAGTGTACACATTAGTTCTCACCATTTTTTTATGGTATATAAATTAGTTACTGTCCACGTTTATGTGTTCACCTGGATGTGCTCACTTAGATGTTCTCACTCTAATAATCAGTCTTTCATCTTGTTTAAAGCTAAAGTATTAATGATACCTTAAGATGATCTTGTACTATTCATGTTTGTCTTAGTAATGATTGCATGATAGGAATCAAATTCAATTATTATAGAAAAAAGAGATTCATCAGTATTTTTGAGGTATATTTCAGATCAGGATTTGTCTGTTAGTTGGTCACAATTGTTTAAAACCCAGGAAAAAAACAGATCGATGGAACATGACTTTATACTGTGTTTATACCAGCCTATCCTCTGGTTTTGGTAGTACTTATAGTAACATTGAGGACATTAGTACATATTCCGACCTACAACGCATTTAGGAAGTTGAAATCGGTTCTATTGAAATTGGACAAACCGTTAAAGATTTTATATTTTTGTTGCAAAGACAAATTTATCTAACCTAACTTAACTTTCCTAGGTCTAATACACGATATCGGTATGAGGCCTAATACAGTATATATGTGTGCTGTATTAGGCCTAGGAATATTTGTTAGTTTTGTTACTCTCTTTTTTTCGTACAATAATGAAATAGTTCAAAATTCTACCATCTAATTGCTTAGTACGTCAATCTCTGTACCATATTACATATTGTTAGAAAAACTACTATCTAAACAAGAGGAGGGGTTGTTTAAACTTACAGGTTTCAAATTTTTGCACTAAACTTTGTCAATGATTTTCTTGAAGTTATCTCTACAATGAAGACCTTAGTGAATAGATTCTCAATGCTATACAAATTACGTATTTTCACCAAATTATGTAATATTACAGCAATAGTTAAGGTAATTATGGTAATATTATAGTACTTGTTAAGGTAATTATGGTAATATTATGACAATTGTTAAGGTAATTATAATAATATTATGGTAAATATAAATTAAGGTAATTTTGGTAATATTAAAGATCTAGTTAAGGTGATTAAGGTCAATTCCTTTCAATATATTACGGCATTGGTCAAATTTTTCATTACATTTCTTTACTGATGCTAGAGACGATATAATCCTGAATGACAACCTTGCTGTAAATGAAAGCCCATATACAGAGAAAAAAATACACAAACAAAACACGAGTGCATATGTGAGTTTTGCAAAGTATATGAATACCGTGTTGTGGGTGTTACATCACAGGAATGAAGTGTTGTGAGTGTTGCAACACAGCAATACCAAATGGTTAGTGTTGCAAATTATAAATAAATAATGTATTGAGAATGATGCAACACAAATAACATATCTTGATTTTTCAAATGCAGAAATAAAGTGTTTTTAGATTTTCAACAAAAAATAACGTATTGTGATTGTCATAATCCAGAATGACGTGTTATGAGTACTGCAATACAGTAATAACATGCTGTAGATGTTACAACACAGGAAAAACGTGTTGTGAGTTGCACCGGTCAAGGACAATATATTGTAACACATAATTACCATGTTGTGGGGTGAGTGTTGCAATATGTTTTGTCTGTGTTGCAACATTCACAATAATATTTATGTCCTTAAATACTTGCTATACATTATTTCTGAGTTGCAATGCTGACAGCACGTTATTTATATTTTGTAACACTCACAATGTTATTGCTGTATTGCAACGCTCATAACACATTACTGTTTAGTAATAATATAATAATCATAAATAATAATATATGAAAATTGCTAGAATCGATACATAAAACGTGACTGAAAATATAAAATATGATTAAATAGATGACAAATAGTACTAAATTGAAACTAAAGTATTTTGTGGCCAATACATGGAAAAAGGAAGCTCAGAAGATGATAGAAGAGTTCGAACTGGTGACCGCGTGAACACCGGGGTCCGACCTCCCAGTCTGACCACGATGCTTCCTGCTTAATAAAGAACTCTCAGTCATACATTCATTCACTTCACCATACATCATCAAGTAACACCTGAGGCATGTTGAGAGAAAATCAGTAGGGAAAAAAATATATGTGAGGATGCGAGGTAAGGAAAGGTAATAATAAGGTGTAAGTACTTCTCTAGTTTGATTATATAGCATTTGTTAGTGATATTAGGATGAGCTGTGATATATAAGGACGGACTGAAGGAGCGGTGCCCAACCACTTCGACCATCAGGGATCGAACAAAAGTTTATTTTATATCCAGCATTGATCTAAATAAATTTAAGCAAAATGAAGTATATAAAGTTCTCGCCAATTATTTAAACTATATCAACGAGGTTTAGAACTTTGTATTTATCGAATAAATAATTTTTTGCAAAGGTTGTTTATAGGTAAGATGCTCACCATATGTGTTCACATTGTGTATTCACCTAGACGTGTTTAGTTGTGTGTTCACCTAGTGTTCACCTTAATATTCAGTGTTTTTTTTAGTTTAAAGCTAAAATATTACTAAAACCTAAATCTGATTTATTATATTTCAAGAAGTTGCTTTTACAAAATGCTAATATGATTGAAATTCTATCTGCATGATTTATGTTTTTGGTAATGAACGAATGAGAGAAAATAGAGAAAATATGAGTATATTTGATGTATAGATCATATATTTATTTTTCTTTTAGTTGGCCTCAAGTGTTAAAATTCAGAAATGGGTGGGAAAATATTTTGTAATGCGTTTTAATTTATGTTCCAAATATTTTCCCTTCATCTACATTTAAAGAAAAACAACAATACTCAGACAAAATACGAATGCATACACATGTTGTGAGTGTTGCATCACTCAGGAATAATGTCTTGTAATTGATTGCAACATAAAAGCGTGACGAGAGTGTTTCAAAAGAGAAATGAAGCGTTTTGAGTGATGCAACACAGGAATGAGGTGTTGCGAGGTGAATGATGCAGAACTGGAATAACGTGTTGTGGTTGTTGGAACACAAAAAGACAAAATTTGCCCTATATTGTAGTTACGGTTATCCCCTGCATAGCAGTAGATTCTCCCTGTTACTTACCACCAACGTTTCTGCATGCTTCAACATCAATGACAACAACAATACGTGCTCAAACGTATTGGTGTCCAGACACGCCTCCTCCCCCCTCCACCCTCCAGAGCCCGAGACACCTGCACCTACTGTCTCGCCGGTTGACCGGACGACACCAGCTAACTAACTTTCCGGTCGTCTGCTTCTAGTCTCAAATTCCAGTCTTCGCTCCAAATATGACATCACGGCCCGTATATAAGGGTTGTTACGGCCACAATGGGTCGCAACCGGGTTCTTTGCTGGAGGAACTAAAGTTCTGGTATCCAACCCGAAGTTAGTAATTGCTTTCAAGAAGTGAGCTTGGTAATGCAAGTAAAACACAATGGGGGAGTTGCATTGAATACGACACTTCATCAATTATCAATATATTCACATATAATCACTTTCCCATCACCTCATATATAAAATCATAAAGGGAGTATTACTACACTGATATATACACAAGTGTCTCTCTCATAGGACATTATGCGCTCCTCGATACTCAAACGATGCAGTCTTGTCAGCTTCCGTGTTTCCTCAACACACAGTACTGTCCTCAACACACAGTACCGTCCTCAACCAGTACTAGGAAACACCAACGAGTCTACCCTAGCCACGGGCCAGCCTATACACAGTCTCACTAGGTGCTCCGTGTGAACGCCCACAATCACTCTCCAACCTGGTGCTGGCAGAGAACGTCAGCCTGGCGCTGCTGGGCCTCTTCACGAACAAATACAAGGGTAGCGAACCCCTGGCAGGAGCTTCTTGCAACTAGCTAGTTACACTCCTCCGTAGCACCTTACTGTCAGTCGTCTCTTCCTCTAGCCAGTCCCTGCATATGCCGAATTTCGTCACTGCCACTTCACAGGCAGACAGTAGAACATTACACAGTTCTTCTTCGGTGGCGGCTCATTGCTTCCGTAAAGCAGAATGGGGTAGAGAGATATTGGCTGCCCTAGATAGACTGACTGTCCTCGTACCACAGGAGCCCTACGTCGCCTATGTGGATACAGACACGTCATCAGTAAACTGGTCAGTACTTGGGACACTAGGAAATACCACTTACGGACTCTGACATAAACATACAACTCATCCTACAATAGATGGCGCTGATTTTCTAGGCGCCACCTCACCAGAGGTCAGTACCAGCTACCTCTCGACCTGACTAGCGCAGGAATCTAGCGCCTCTGGCTGGTATCATCGTGCCACCGCTAGATGGCGTCGTCCATTTTGTGGGGGTTTTAGGAGCGGACTCACAGATGGCATTGACGTCGCTGCTCCATGCTCCGACGATGGAGTCAGGTTCGTAACAAGGGTTTACCAGCGTCCAGCACAGCATACTACCCTTCGAGTGCTCTCAGCTGTAACATCTACTCTTGCCCTCGGGTGACGGTAGATGCACACAGCAATTTTGTATAAAGTATTGCCCGCTTCTTGTAATTAATGTAAACTTCACATATATATATTTCTTTTGATTGTGTTTAAACCAAGTGAATAAGGGGTTTTGTTTCCATTAATTGTTATTTGTCAGTTGAGTAAAATTAAGTAATTTTTTGTGATATTAAATGTTTCAAATTTTTATTTTCTTTGGGTTTTACCTGACACTCTCACACAGTAAAGGTATCAAGCAGTTTTTTTTATTAATGTGTGATTGGCACAGCATCTGCCAGAATAGTTACTGCTCTATTAAAGATTCTCGTCACAATTGCAACACACACAACTCATTATTCCTGCGTTTCAACACTCAAAACACGTTATTTCTCTGTTGCATCATTCACAACATGATATTTATGTGTTGAAACACTAACATTATATGCCTGTGTTGCAAAGTTACAACTCTCACAACTATTATTTTCACTGTGTTTAATGTTGAATAATTTCACAATATAAATATTTCATTGCTAACATGCAAATAAATAAACAATATTGATTCCATAGATCGATAAAAGATTATTAAAAATATAACTAAAAAGTTCTTAAAATAGATGAACATAAAGTTCATCAGTTCATCAGAACAGAAAAAGATTAAACAAATAAAACGTAATTTAATAAATAAATCAAAAGCGGTTGAATAATTAATGAAAGTGATTAAACAGATAAATATACGTGATTATATATATAGAAAAGGGCGATTGGATTAATAAATAATGATTGAACAAATAAATATATTGTGATAAAAAGAGAAAGATAAAACTAGCTAGAGTTTATAAAAAAATGATTGAATATTTAAAATTTGATTAAATAAATGAAACAATAGTTTTAGATTCAAAATAAAGAATTATCTGGGTAATTTATGAAAACAGAAGCTGTGATGTCGATCAAGAATTCGAACTGGTGACCGCGTGAACACCGGGTCCGACCTCCCTGTTTGACCACGACGCTTCCTGCTTAATGAAGAACTCAACAGTCATACATTTATCCACTTCACCATACATTATCACGAGACATTTGAGGCGTGAGAAGACAAAATCAGGAAGGAAAAGAATCATTATGAATAAGCGATGTAAGGTAAGGTAACGTAATTATGAGGTAAAAGTACCAGGCCAGAATGATTATATAGCACTCGGAACTTTCCACTTGGACCATCGGGGATCGTGCGCTTACTTTGCAAGATGCGAGAGGATTGAGTGGAGTAACGGTGCCTAAGCACTTGAACCATCGGGGATCGAACACAAACGTATTTTTAAAACCATCACAGATCTAATAAATTTAAGCAAACTAAAGTGTACACAGTTGTTCTCGCCAGTTCTTTAGGGTATATAAATTAGTTACTGAACTTGGTATTTATCAATTAAAATATAAATTTTTCTAAAGGCTGTTTATAGGCATAGATGTTCACCTAGACATACTCACCTAGACGTGATCACACAGATGTGCTCACCTTTATGTGTTCACATTGATGTTTTCACTCTAATAATCAGTCTTTCATCTTTTTCATTCTTAAATATTACTGACACCTTAACATGATTTTGTAATGTTCATGTTTGTTTTAGCAATGAGCGCATGGTAGGTACCCCAGTTGAATGATTAGAGAAGAACGTTATACATCACTATATTTAGCGAATAGACTAGATTAAGATTTTTGTTTTAGTTGACATACACGAATGCATAGACACATGTTGTAAGTTTTGCAACGTATAGGAATACCATTTAGTGAATGTTGCAACACAGGAATGAGGTTCTGTGAGTGTTACTTCACAGGAATTATATACTATCATGAAGTTATTTTGAGATGATTTCGTGGCTTAGCGTCCCCACGGCCCAGTCCTCAACCAGCCCTCTTTTTTTGATACACTTTCCCAGGAAGCAGCCCGTTGCAGCTGTCTAACTCCTAGGTACGTATTTACTGCTAGGTGCACTGAGCATCAGGGTGAGAGAAACTCTGCCTTTTTGTTTCCACCTCTATCAGGGAACGAACCCGGAAACTTAGCACTACGAATCCCAAGCGATGTCCAATCAGCCGTCAGGCCCATGTTAAAGGTGTTGAAAGACAGAACAAAAACATGTTGTAACAATCATTTTTAACACGATAATTATGTGTTGTAATAAGTTATTGCTGACCGGTGCAACACTCACATTACATATTTCCTGTGTTACAACGTTGCAACACCTACAACATGGTATTAATATGTTGCAGTACTCACAATACGTTATTACTGTCCTGAAATGCTCACACAACATTATTCCTGAGTTGCAAGGCTCTCAACACCTATTTGTATTTTGCAACATTCACAACGCGTTATCACTGTTGCGTAATACTATAACAAAAATAAATTATATAAAATATACAAGTTTCTAGAATTAGTAAGTAAAATAAAACGTGATTGAATATTTAAAATTTGATTAATTAGACGAAAAATATTATTGAAATAACAATAAAGTATTTTGTGGCCAATAAATGGTAAAAAGGAAATTGGACGTACTGGTGACTTTGAGTTCGAACTGGTGACCGCGTGAACACCGGGTCCGACCTCCCAGTCTGACCACGACCCTTCCTGCTTAATGAAGAAGTCAGTAGTCATACATTCATCCACTTCATCATACATCATCAATTGACATTGAATCTGTGTGAGGAAGCGAGGTAAGGCAATGTAAGGTAACTATGAGGTGAAATTGCAAGGAGGATATGATATATTAAAATCGTCTCGGATATACAAGGACGAAGTGAAGGAATGGAAGCTTCCACTTGGACCATCGGGCATCGAGCGCTGACTCTGCATGAAGCCAGAAATCGGAGTGGAGTAACGGTGCCCAAACACTTGGACCATAATTGTTTTCTCATTTTTTCAAACTCTATAAAGTGAATAGTTCAAAATCCAATTATCTAATTGCTCAGTACGTCAAATTTTGTACTATGTTGCACATTGCTACAAAACTACTATCTAAACAGTAGGATGGGTTGTACAAACTTAAAAGTTTTAAATTCTTGCACTAAACTTTGTCAATAATTTTCTTGAAGTTATTTCTCTACAATGAATACTGTAGTGAATAGGTTCTCAATGCCATACAAATTACGCATTTCACTAAATTATGTAATATTATAGCAATAGTTAAGGTAATTATGGTAATATTATGGTACTAGTTAAGGTAATTATGGTAATATTAGAGTAATAGTTAAGATAATTAAAGTAATATTAAAGTTATAGCTAAGGTAAATTTGGTCAATTCCTCTCAATATGTTACGGCATTGAACATATTTTTCGTTATATTTCTTTTCTCATGCTAGAAAAGATCGAATCCTGAATGACAACTTTGCTGTAAATGAAAGTTCATATATAGAGAAATAAATATTACACATACATAACACGAATGCATAGGTGAGTGTTCCAACGTAAAGAAATAACTTGCTGTGAATGTTACATCACACGAATGAAGTGTTGTGAGTCATACAACACAGAAAAAAACATGTCGAAACACGTATTAACAACAGGAAAATTATGTGTTGCAATATGTTATTCCTGACCAGTGTAACACTCACAACACGTTATTTCTGCTTTGTAACTGTCACATTACTTTATTTTGTATTGCAAACTAAAAACACTTTATTTCTGCATATGAAATACCACAATTGGTTATTTATGTGTAGCAGCACTCAGAGAATGTCACTTATTTGTTGCAACACTCATAAAACGTTATTACTCTCCTGAATTACTTACTATACACCATTTCAGATTTGCAACACTCACAACACGTTATTTCTGTGTCGTAATTCTATAATAACAATACATAATATAATACATAAAAGGTACTAGAATTGGTAAATAAAACGTGATCGATTTTAAATATGATTAAAAAGATGAAAAATAGTATCGAATTAAGTCTAAAGCCATTTGAGGCCAATATATGGAAAAAAGGAACGTAGGGTGAAAATTCGAACTGGTGACAGCGTGAACACCGGGTCCGACCTCACTGTCTGGCTATGACCTTCCTGCTTATTGAAGAAATCAGCAGTCATACCTTTATCAACTTCATCGTACATCATCAAGGGACATATGAGGCACGATGAGAAAAAAAAATAAGTAAGGATAAAACATCAATGTGAAGAATCTATGTAAGGTAAGGTAATAATGACGTGAAAGTACTTCTCTAGTATGATTATATAACACGTGGAAGGAATATTAGAATGAGCTGGTATAGTTGGCTACTAAAACTATTAATTGTTAGTCTACTGCTAATTATGCTAATAAAGATTAAACACATCTTTGTTGTAAGGAGAGTTCAGTTGATTCTGCAATCATACACCTGTCCTGAACATGGGAGCCACATTCTCGAATGACATAGCGTCAAGGTAAATATGGGTTGGAATGATTAGTGGCGGTTGTCTCCTCTTTCTCGACGTCACCTGTGAAATAATTACATACTAATACAAGTGATAAACCTGAGACTTATATTCATAAGAGATTAATATCTGTAAAGAAATGACCTTTCCCGTTCCAGAGCTCTGCCGGCATCATTACCGGACTATAAGAACTTTCTATAATACTTGCCAGTTATAATGATATTTCTTACTAGTAGCCCGGAAACGATGCTTCCCAAGGTAGAGAAATCGTGGATTGGGTGGACTTCTAAAGATCCTGTGGCACATATGAGAGTGTTGCAACGTATATGAATACCGTGTCATGAGTGTTACATCAAAGGAATGAAGTGTTTTGAGTAATGCAAACCATAAATCACAAATTGTGAGTGTTGAAAAATATAAATAACTTGTTGTGAGTGAGGCAACACAGAAATATAATATTGTGATTGTTCAAATGCACAAAACAAGAAAAAAGTGTTTTTAGTTTTGCACACAGAAAATACCGTATTACGAGTACTGCAATACAGCAATAACATGCTGTAGGTGTTGTGAATGTTGCACTGGTCAGAGATAATTTATTGTAACACATAATGACAGTGTGGTGAGTGAGTGTTGCAATACGGTTTGTCTGTGTTGCAACACTCACAACGTTATTTCTGTCCTTAAATACTTGCTATTCGTTTTTTCTGAGTAGCAATGCTAACAACACGTTATTTATATTTTGCAACACTCACAATGTTATTGCTGTATTTCAACACTCACAGCACATTATTACTGTTTTGTAATAATATAATAATAATAAATAATATAATATTTACAAGTTGCTATAATCTATATGTAAAACGTGATTTAATATATAAAATATGAATAAAAAGATGAAAAATATTATTGAATTAAAACTTACGTGTTTTGTAGCCAATATATGAAAAAAAGGAAGCCCTTCCTTCCTTCTTGGTGTTCGAACTGGCGACCGCGTGAACACCGGGTCCGACCTCCAAGTCTGACCACGACGCTTCCTGCTTAATGAAGAACTCAACCCTCATATATTCATCCACTTCATCATATATCATCAATTGCTATTTGAGGCATGAGAAGAAAAATCAGGAAGGAAAAGCGTGAGGAAACAAGGTAAAGTAATGTGAGCTAATTATGAGGTGAGAGTACTAGGCCAGTATGATTACATAGCACTTGGAAGGAATATTAAGATCATCTGGGATATATTAGGACGAAGTGAAGGAATGGAAGCTATCACTTGGACCATCGGGGATCAAACTCAGAAACTGCAAGATGCGAGAGGACGGAGTGGAGTAACGATGCCCAAGAACTCGGACAATCGGGGAACGAACACAAAGGTATTTTATAAACAGCACAGATCTAATCAATTTAAGCAAACTGAAGTGTACACAGTGGTTCTCACCAGTTATTTAGGGTATATAAATTAGTTATTGAACTTGGTATTTATCTAATTTTGTCACAGTCTGTATATAGCCACGATGATGATTTTCACCTAAATATGCTCAACTAGATGTGCTCACCTAGATGTGCCTACCTGTATTTGCTCACCTTTATGTGCTCACCTAGATGTTCTCACCTAATTCTGCTCACCTAAATGTGTTGACCTAATTGTGATCACATAGGTGTTTTCACTCTAATAATCAGTCTGTCATCTTGTTTAAAGCTTAAGTATAACTGATACCTTAAGCTGATTTTGTAATGTTTTGTAATGTTTTTTTTCAGTAAAGATCGCATTGTAGGAACCGCAATTGAAAGATTAGTGAAAAAAGGTATACATCAACATATATGACGAATAGATTAGATTAAGATTGCCTTTTAGTTTGCATATTCAAATGCATACGCACGTGTTGTGCTTTGTGCAACATATATGAATAGCGTTTTGTAAGTGTTTAAACACAGAAATGAGGTGTTGTAAGTGTTGCAACACAGAAAAAACATGTAGGAACTCTCACTCACAACATGTAAATTATGTGTTGCAATAAGGTATTACTACCTGTTGCAACACTCACAACATGTCATTCCTGTGCTATAGCGTTACACTTATACCTATAACATGTTATTAATATGTAGCAGTACTCACAACACGTTGTTCTGCGTTATAACAATCGCATTATGGAATTGTCTTGACATATTTACAGTGTGTCATTTCTGAGTTGCAAGGCTCACAAGACGTTATTTATATTTCGCAACAATCACAATACGTTGTTGCTGTGTTGCAACACTCACGTCACGGTATTACTGTTTCATAATGTAATAATAATAATAAATTACATAACATTTTAAAATTTCTAGAGTTCTTAAATAACACGTGATTGAATATTTAAAATTTGATTAAATAGATGAAAAATAGTTTTAGATTAAAACTAAAGTGCGTAAAATATGGATAAAACAATCTGCGTAATATATGGATAAAACAATCTGCGTAATGTATGGATAAAAGGAAGCTTACTTTGAAACTGAGAGTTCGAACTGGTGATCGCATGAACACCGGGTTCCACTTCCCAATTTGACCACCACGCTTCCTGCTTAATGAAGAACTCAACACTCATACATTCATCCACTTCACCATACATCTTCAACTGACAATTGAGGCCTGAGAAGTAAAAATCTGCGAGGAAAATAATATATGGAAAAGATGTAAGGTAAGGCAAGTTAATTATGAGGAGAAAGCTCTAGCCAGTATGCTTATATATCACTTGCAAGGGACATCAGGATGAGCTGAGATGTGAGGACGGAGTGAAGGAACGCTGTCTAATAAGTTCGACCTTCGGGGATTGAACATAAACGCATTTTATACACAGCAAAGATCTGAAAATATTTAAACAAAGGAAACAGTATACATTTGTTCTCTGGCATTCTTTAAAAGGTATATCACGATAATATTACACTTAGTAGTTATTTAATAAATTAATACTTTCTGGGACAGGTTGTTTGTAGGCATTGATGTGCTCACTTAGATGTTCTCACCCTAGTTATCAGCGTTAAGTATTACCAAGAACTAAAGCTGATTTTTACTTTTCAATTTCATTTTCTAGTAATGATCACATGACAGGAATTGTAGCTGTATGATTAGAACAAATTAATTACAGTGTATTTGGTGTGTATATGTTTTAGTTTTTATGTTACTCTCAGTTCGTCAAATGTGCCGAAAGAAAGAAGGAACAGATCGATGGATCTTGACTTTATAGTGTGTTTAAACTCATAAGATTGAAATACTTGCCTTAAACTTTTAACAAAAATGTCCTTCAAGTTATTTTTCTATATTGAAGACTTCAATCAATATTATCCTAATGATAGAGAAATTAAGTGTTTCCACTAACTTAGGAAATTTATAATAATACCTACGTCAATTATGATAATAATTTATTAATAGTTAAGGCATTAAGGTAATATTTATGGTAAAGATATGTATATTTCTTCTATGTACAGAGGAAATAAATGTATATTCCCAACAGTATCTTGCGGGATTCATTATATTATTGATTATATTTCTATATTGATGCTTGATAAGAAAGAATCTAGAATGAGGTCGTAGCTATTAACGAAAATCTACTTGCCCATAAACACAAAATATTCAGACATAACAATAATACATTCACACATGTTGTGAACTTCGTAGCAGCAATGAAATAGCGTTTTGTGAGCGTTGCAATACAGGAATGAGTTGTTATTGTTGCAACACAGAAATAATGTGTTGAGAGTGTTGCAACACATGACTAACTTATTTATTGTGAACGTTGCAACAGCAAAATAATATAATGTGAGAGTTTCATCACGTTATTTCTGTGTTGTAATGGTGCATCACTTACAACTTAATGTCCCTGCGTTGCAATGCTGAAACTCTCACCACATAACATTCCCGTGTTGAATCACTAAAACCAAATTATTTATGTGTTGCAACACTCGCAACACGTTATACCTGTCCGTTGCACGCTACATTCACAACAATTTATTCCTTATATGCTGCAACATTCACAACACGTTATTCCTGTATTACAACGTTGCAACACTCACAACACATTATTTCTGTGTTACAGCATTCATAACACTTTATTTCTGCGTAGAATTATTCACAACACTTTTGCTGTGTGGTGCAAAACTCACAATATGTTAGTCCTGAGTTGCAACACAAACAAGGGGTTATTTGTGTGGCGCAACTCTCACAATACTATAATCCTGTGTTACAATGATGTATCACAACACTCCCAACCTATAATATATGCGTACAACCCTTACAGAACGTAATTTCTGTGTTGCACTGCTCACAAAATGGCACTTATGTGTTGTAACACTCACAACACGTTATTCCTGTGTTGCATCGCTGCATCACTCTCATCATGTTATTGCTGTGTTTCAATACCCATATGACGTTAGCAATGTGAAGGAACATTCAACTCGTTTTCCCATCAAGCGTTAAACGTTGTATTCTTGCACGATATGAATTGTTTATTGCAATTCATATCGATATGAATATATAGAAAGTGAAAATTTATTAAAAGGGGAATAAATAGAAGAAAAAATAGGACTCAATAATTCAAATTAAAGTATTATTTTCGCAATATATTAAAAAGGGAAGACGCGGTGGAGCTGGTGACCGCGTGAACACCGGGTCCGACCTTCCTGTCTGGCCACGACTCTTCCTGCTTAATGAAGAACTCAGCAGTCATACATTCATCCACTTCACCATACATCTTCAACTGACAATTAAGGCGTGTGAAGGAAAAAGTTGGGAAGGAACAATTAATCTTGATGAGAAGAGGATGTAATATAAATTAAGGAAATGATAAGGTGGAAGTGCCAGACCAGTATGAATATATAATTCTTGGAAGGGACATTAGGATGGGCTGGGATGTGAGGCTGGAGTGAAGGAACAGTGCTCAACCACCTGCACCATCGAGGATCGAACGCCGACCCTGCAAGAAGCAGAAGTATGGAGTGGAAAAACGGTGCCCAACCTTCGGGGATTGAACAGAAAACATATTTTCTAGACTTCATAGATCTCAATAAAATTGAACAAAGCGAACTGTTCGAAGTTATTTTCTCCAATTTATTAAAGTATATTTGGGAGTTAATCTACTTAGTATTAATTTATTAAATAAATAATTTGTTTGAATAGGTTATTTATGGGCGTACATTAACATCTTAAACACCCTAATAAACAGTGGTTCATCTTGTTGAACGCTTAGGAATTATTAACACGAAAAGCTGATTTGTACATTTTATCTTGTTTATCTTTAATAATGAACGCAAGGCAGAGAAAAAGTGAATATCAAGTGTATTTGACGCATAGATCAGATTAGGATTTTTCTTATCTTAGTGTTCAAATGTTTGCCTGAAGCTTAAATAAAAATGTCTTGACGTTATTTTTCTATATTCAGGACTTAAGTGAAAAGGTACTTAATGACATACAAATTTCGTATTTTCACTAAATTATGTAACGTTATAGTACTGGTAATAATATTGTACTAGTAGTACATAATTAAAGTAATAATCACAATTATCGTAATATTATTGTGATAATTAGGGTTATTATCTTAAAATGAATTAATAGTTAAAGTAATTACGCTTATATCATAGAAATAATTAAGATAAATATGGAAATATTATAGTTTTCGTTATGGCAATTATCCTATATTCCTTTCAATATATTATGACAGATAACATACTTTTGATTACATAAATTTATTGACCCCAGAGAGGAAAAAGCGTGAATGAAAACATGACTTTAGTTAAAACTTGTCATATTCATATCCAGAAATACGCAGACTTAACACGAATTCACACACACATGTTGTAAGTGTTGCAACGTACAGGAAAAACGTGGTTTGGGTGCGGCAACACAGGAATATGGTTTTGTGAGTGTTGCAAACTTGAATAAGATGTTGTGAGTGTTGCAAAACTGAAATGAGAAGATATAAGTGTTGGAACACAAGGAAGAGGTGTTGCAAAACAAAATTGTTGCGAGTGTTGCAACAAAAAATTACATTCCCAATTACATTGGGGATGTAATTGGCAGTTACATTCCCAATTCATTACATGTATTGGTGGCAATATACAAATAACATACTGTGAGGGTTTCAACATGTTATAACTGTGTTACAAAGTTTCAACACATACAACACATTAAATCTGCATTGCAACACAACACGGTATTTGTGTATTGCAATACAAACACGTTATTTCAATGTTACAACACTCTAAACATGTTTATAATTATTTAGACATTCACAACACATAATTTATCTTGTAACACTCACAATGCACTATTGTCTTACAAGAATCACAACGCGTTATTGTTTTGCAAGACTCACATCACGTCATTGCTGTGTTGTAACACTTACATTACTGAATTACAGTGTGGCAATTTTGCAAGTCTGTTACGAACTCAAGTTCATCGCCAGAGCACGGAGCAGTGACGTCAACGCCATCTGTGAGTCCGCTCCCGAAAACCCCCACAATATGGACAACGCCATCTAGTGATGACAGGAATATACCGGCGAGAGGCGCAAGATTCCTGTCCTAGTAGCTCGAGAGGTAGCCGGTGCTGACCTCTGGTGAGGTGGCGCTTAGACAATCAGCGCCATCTATTGAGCGAAAAGGTGTACGTTTGTGTCTAAGCCAGTAAGTGATATGTGGTCCCATGTAGTTTCCCAGTGTACTGATGACGTGTCTGTATTCACAGAGTCGACGTAGAGCTGCTGTGATACAAGAACAGTCAGTCTACCCAGGGCAGCCAAGGTCTCTACACCAGTCTGCTTTAAGAAAGCAGTGAGCCGCCGCCGGAAGAGAACTGTGAAGTGTTCTACTGTCTGCCTGTAGAGTGGCAGTTACGGGATTCACCGTTCCCGGGGCTGGCTGGTTGAAGAGACTTCTGACTAAGGTGCTGAAGAGGAGAGTAACCAGCGAGATGCACGAAGCTCCTGCCTAGGGCCCGCTACCCTAGTATCTGCAAGTGAAGTTGCCCAACAGCGAGGCTGATTGGTATCTGCCAGCAACAGGCTGGACTGTGGTTGTGGGCCTTCACGAAGAGGCACTTAGTGGAATTGTGGTTTGGTTAGCCCTTTGGCCAGGGTAGACTCATTGTTGTTTCCCGGTACCTGCGGAGAGTAGTACCACGGATGAGGAAACACGGTACAAGACTGCATCGATTGAGCTTCGCCTAGTGTTTAGTGTCTTCTGAGAGAGACGTTGATGTACATATAGTGTAGTAATACTTCCTTTTAGGAGTTTTATATATATATACATATATATATATATATATATATATATATATATATATATATATATATATATATATATATATATATATATATATATGGTGATTGGAAAAACAATTATTTACGGTTAAAGTGACGACCTCTTGTATTTAATGTACCTCCCCCTTTTGTTTTACTTGCATTACTGAGCTCACCCCTTGAAAGCCTCTACTAACTTGGAGCCGGATACCAGAACTTTAGTACCATCAGGAAAGAACTCGGTTGCGTCCCATTATATATATATATATATATAATATATATATATATATATATATATATATATATATATATATATATATATATATATATATATATATATATATATATATATATATATATATATATAACTTGCTTATATAGATAAATAAACGAAACTTAACATATAAAATTTGGTTAAATAGATGCAAAATATTATAAGTTTAAATCTAAAGTATTCTTTAGCCAATATATGGAAAAAAGTAAAGTCTGAGAACTCTAGAGTTCGAACGGGTGAACACTGGGTCCGACCTCCCAGTCTGACCACGATGCTTCGTGGTTAATGAAGAACTCAGCAGTCATACATTCATCCACTTCATCATACATCAAGTGACATATGAGGCATGATGAGAGAGAATCAGTAGGGGAAAAATATATGTGAAGATGCGAGGTAAGGTATGGTAAGGTAAGGTAATAATAAGGTGAAAGTACTGCTCTAGTGTGACTATACAGCAATTGTTAAGGATATTTGGATGAGCTGGGATATATAAGGACGGATTGAATGTGCCCAATCACTTCGACCATGGGGGATCGAACAAAAATTTATTTAAATGCAAAATGGATCTAAATAAATTTAAGCAAAATGAAGTATATAAAGTTCTCGTCAGTTATTTAAACTATATCAACGAGGTTTAGAAATTTGTGTTTATCGAATTAATAATTTTTTGCATAAGTTGTATATATGTAAGATGCTCACCATATGTGTTCACAAAGTTTATTCACCTAGACGTGTTTATTTGTGTGTTCACCTTAATAATCAGAGTTTCTTCTTGTCTAAAGCTAAAATATTACTAACACATAATACTGATTTTGTATATATCAAGAATTTTTTATAACAATGATAAAATTATGGAAAATCTATCTGTATGATTTTTGCTTTTAGTAACGAACGAATGAGAGAAAATAAAAACAATATCAGTGTATTTGACGAATAGAACTGATATTGATATTTCATATAGTTTCGCCTCTAGTGCTGAAAGCCAGAAACTCGAAATGGATGGAAAATTATTTTATAATGCATTATAATTTATGTTTCAAATATTTTCCTTTCATCTGCATTCAAAGAGAAACAGTAATACTCAGACATAACAATAATACATTCACATGTGAGTGTTGCAACACACAGGAATAATGTCTTGTAAGTGTTGCAACAAAAAAGCGAGATGAGAGTGTTTCAACACAGGAATTAGGTGTTGCGAGGTGAGTGTTGCAACACTGGAATAACGTGCTGTCGTTATTGGAACATAAGAATGTTTTGTATTAAAAAAAAATGCAGTGTATTGGAACGCACACAACACATTTATCCTGTTTTTAAACACTCACAACACGTTATTTCTCTGTAGCATCACTCACATTTTTTACGGGTTGAAACACTAACTTGCTATTCCTGTGTTGCAAAGTTAAAACTCACGGAACTATTATTTTCTTGAAGTGTTTAACGTTGAATCCTTTCACGATATAAATATATCATTGTTAACATGTAAATAAAAACAATATTGATTCACAAATCAATAAAAGATTATTAAAAATATAATTAAAAGTTCTTAAATAGACGAACAGAAAGTTATTAAACAAATAAAACGTAATTTAATACATCAATCAAAAGTGGTTGAATTATTAATGAAGGTGATTAAACATAAATGTACGTGATTAAATATCTAGAAAAGAGCGATTGGATTAATATATAATGATTGAACAAATTAATATAATGTGATAAACAAGAGAAAATATAAAACTTCCTATATTTATTTATAAATAAAACGTGATTGAATATTTAAAATTTGATTAATTATGGGAAAATTATCTTAGATTAAAACTAAAGTATTTTGAGGCCAATATATGGGAAAAAGGAAGCTCCTACCATCAGAGCTGAGTTCGAACTGGTGACCGAGTGAACACCGGGTCCGACCTCCCAGTCTGACCACGACGCTTCCTGTTTAATATAACACTCAACAATCATACATTCATCCATTTCATCATACATCATCAAGTGACATTTGAGGCGTGATAAGACAAAATCAGGAAGGAAAAGAATCGCTCTGAGGAAGCGAGGTAAAGTAAGGTAAGGTAATTATGAGGAGAAAGTACTAGGCCAGTATGATTATATAGCACTTGGAAGGGATATTAAGATCATCTGGGATGATCATATGTGGACGAAGTGAAGGAATGGAAAGCTACCACTTGAGCCATCGGGGATGGAACGCGGACTCTGCAAGAAACGAGAGGACGGAGTGGCGTAACGGTGCCAAAGGACTTGGACCATCGAGGATCGAACACAAAAGTATTTTCAGCAGCACAGATCAAATAAATTTAAGCAAACTGAAGTCTGTACAGTTGTTCTCACCAGTTCTTTAATGTGTATAATTCATTATTTTACTTTGTAATATCTAATAAATTAAAACCTTGTGCACAGGTTGTTTATTGGCATGATGATGTTTACCTAGATTTACTCGCCTAGATATACTCACTTAGATGTTCCTACTCTAATAATCAGTCTTTCATCTTGTTTAAAGCTTAAGTATTACTGACACAATAAGTTGATTGGAAGTACTTATAGTAACGATGACGACCATAGAACATATACCGACGTAAAACGCAATTAGAAAGTTCAAATCGGTACTATTGAAATTGGAAAACCGGAAATAGAATTTCTATTTATTTTTATTATTTTATAGTATTTTGCAAAGACAAACTAAACTAACCTACCCTTCCTAGGCCTAATATACTGTATCAGCATGAGGCCTAATATAGTACATTTGTGTGCTATACTAGGCCTAGGAATATTTGTTTTGTTTTACCTCATTTTTACGGACTCTATAATGTGAATAGTACAAAATTCTACCATTTGATTGCTTAGTATGTAAATCTTTGTACTATGGTGCTCATTGTTACAAAAACTACTGTCTAAACAGGAGGATGAGTTGAACACATTTTCATGTTTTAAATTCTTGTACTAAACTTTGTCAAGATTTATCTTGAAATTATTACTCTACAATGAAGACTATAGTGAAAAGATTCTCAATGGCATACAAATTACGTATTTTCACTAACTTATGTAATAATATAGCAATAGTTTAGGGAATTATGGTAATATTATAGTACTAGTTAAGGTAATTATGGTAATATTGTATTATTGTATAAGATAATTATGATAATATTTAAGGTATAGTTAAAGTTATGGTAAATTCTTTGTTAATATGGTCAGTTCCTTTCAATATGTTACGGCATTGAACATGCTTTTCTTTATATTTCTTTCCTGATGCTAGAGAGGAAGGAATCATGAATGACAACCTTGCAGTAAATAAGAGTATATATAGAGAAAGAAAAATACACAGACATAACACGAATTCATATGTGAGTGTTGCAAGGTAAAGGAATGTTGTGAGTGTTACATCACAGGAATGAAGTGTTATGAGTGTTGTAGCACAGAAAAAATATGTCGAAACACTTACTCACAATAGTGTAATTGTGTGTTGCAATATGTTATTCCTGAGTAGTGCAACACTCTGGTCATTTGCAACACCTACCGCATGGTATTACCGTGTTGCAGGACTCACAACACGTTATTTCTGCGTTGTATCTGTCACATTAGTTTTTTTTGTTTTGCAAACTAAAAACACTTCATTTCTGCATTTGAACAATCACAACAGGTTATTTATGTGTTGCAGCACTCACTGTATGTCATTACTTTATCGCAATTCACACTCACGTTATTACTATTTTGAATGACATACTATACATTATTTCAGAGTTGCAACACTCACAACACGTTAATACTGTTTCGTAATACTATAATAACAATAAATAATATAATACATAAAAGTTGCAAGAAAGTTGGTAAATAAAAAGTGATTGAATATATAAAATATAATTAAATAGATGAAAAATAGTAACGAATTAAAACTAAAATATTTTTTGGCCAATATATGGAAAAAAAGGAAGAACACAAATAACAGGTGGAACTGGTGACCGCGTGAACACCGGGTCCGACCTTCCTGTGTGACCACGACTCTTGTTGCCTAATGAAGAACTCAGCAGTCATACTTTCAGCAACACTCACTACTCACATTCCAATCAAAGGTTTAACGTTGTATTTTTGTGGGATATTAATGTTTTATTGTTAATATGCAAATTTTAAAAAAGTTAGCTATTGAATAAATAAAGAAAAGGTGATAGAAAATATAACTAACAAGTGATTAAATAGATGAATAGCAAATAAATGAATAAATAAAGATTGACGGAATAAACAAATTATCTTATATTGAACAGCTAATAAATAGTGATTACGTAGAGAAATATAGGTGATTAAATATATAAAAACAGGTGATTTCATTGATAAATGATGCTTCAACAAATCGATAAGATGTTATACTCATATAAAAGTTCCTGTAATTTACAAATAAGCGTGAATGAACATTTCAAATGTGATTAAAGAGATCAAAATTGAGATTGAACTATTAAAACAGAACTATTATTTAGCTAAATGAAAATAGAAGAGACGATGAAAGAGCTCGAACTGGTGACCGCGTGAACACCGGGTCCGACTGTCCTGTTTGACCAAGAAGCTTCCTGCTTAATGAAGAACTCAGCAGTCATACATTCATTCACTTCATCATACATTTTCAATTGATAGTTGAGGCCTGAGAAGCAAAAGTCTGTGAGGAAAAAAATCTGAGGAAAAGATGTAATGAAAGGCAAGGTAATTATGAGGTGAAAGCTCTAGGCCAGTATGTCTATAGCACTTTGAAGGGACATTAGGATTAGCCGGGATGTGAGGACGGAGTGAAGGAACGCTGCCCAACCACATCGACCTTCGGAGATCGAACATAAACATATTTTATAGACAGCAAAGATCTAAATATATATAAACCAAAAACTGTATATAGTTGTTCTCTCGAATTCTTGAAAGTGTATCAAGGTTTTTTTCAAATACGCATATAATATATAAATAATTTTTGATAGGTTGTTTAAAGGCATTGATGTGCTCATCAAGATGTGCTCACCTAAATGTGCTCACCCTAGTTATCAGCGTTAAGTATTGCCGAGAACTAAATTTTAATTTTGTCTTTCTAGTAATGATCACATGGCAGGAATTTTATTTGTATGATTAGAAAGAAATTATTAACAGTGTATTTGGCGTACATATGTTTGATTTATATTTAACTTTTAGTTCGCCGCAAGTGCTGAAAGAAAGAAGCAACAGATCGATGGAACCTGAATTCATAGTGTGTTTAAATTCATAATTTCAAATATTTGCCGTAAACCTTTAGAAAAAAGTCGAAGTAATTTATCTACCTGGAAGACTTCAATGAATAGAATCTTAATGATAGAGAAATTATGTGTTTCCACTAAATTATGTAATATTTATAATATTAGCTACCGTATTTATAGTAATAGTTAAGGCACTATTGTAATATTTATGGTAAATACATATACATTCTTTTTATATGCAGAGGAAATATATACATTCTTATAAATATGTTACGGGATTCAATACATAATTGATTATATTTTGATATTGTTATTGAGAAATTAAGGAATCTTAAATGTTGTGAATTACAACACATATTTACTGTGGTTCAGCATTCATAACACTTTATTTAAGCGTTGTATTATTCACAACACTTTTGTTCTGTGGTGCAAAACTCACAACATATCACTTCTGAGTTTCAACACACACAACTGGTTAATTGTGCACAGTAACTCTCACAACACGCTAATCGTGTGTTGCAATGATGTAACACAACACTCACAATTTATAATTTATGTGTGCAACACTTACAGAACGTCATTTCTGTGTTGCACTACTCAGAAAACGGCATTTATGTGTTGTAACACTCACAACACTTTATTCCCATGTTACATCGCTTCATCACTCACAACACGTTATTCCTATGTTACATAGCTTCATCACTCACAACATGTTATTGCCGTGTTTCAACACTCATAAGACGTTAGCAATGTGATACAACACTCAACTCGTTTTCCCAACAAGAGTTAAACAATGTATTCTTTCACAATATAAATTGTTCATTACTAATATGTAAATTAAAAATTATATGAGATTGAACAGACAAATAAAAGGTGATTGAAAAATAACTAAGTTATAAATAAATAATTAAAAATAATTAAATAAACAAATAAAACGGGAAATAATAAATTATATGCAAATTAATAGTTATTAAAGATGGTTAAGTGTATAAATACTAGTGATTATGTATCTAAAAATGTGAATGGCCTTATAAATACATGATGATTAAAGAACGTATTTAAATGTGATAAATAGATATGTAAAAGGTGATGGAATAGATATATAAAAAGTGAATAAATAATAAATGGGATTAAACAGATGAAAAAAATAGGATTCAATTATTCCAATTAAAGTACTATTTGGGTAATATTTGAAAAAAGGAAGATAGTACTTAAGAGGTCGAACTGGTGACCGCGTGAACACCGGGTCCGGCCTCCCTGTCTGGCCACGACTCTTCCTGCTTAATGAAGAACTCAGCAGTCATACATTCATCCACTTCACCATACATCTTCAACTGACAATTTATACGTGTGAAGGAGAAAGTCGGGAAGGAAAAGGAATCTTTATGAGAAGAGGATGTAATGTAAGGTAAGGAAATGATAAGTTGAAAGCGCCAGGCCATTATGAATAGTAAACATGTTGAAAATTTCATTCATCATGTTTTGTATTATATTTCTTTATTGAATCTAAAGAGAAAATAACTTTGTATGACAAACTTACTATAAATAATTGTCTACATATAGAGGAACAAAAATTTAGACATGACACGAATGCAAACACACATGTTTTGGGTTTTGCAAGGTTTAGGAATAGCGTTTTGTGAGTTGCATCACAGGAATGAGGTGTAGTGAGTGTTACTTCTCAGGATTGAAGTGTTGTAAGTGTTGAAAGACAGAAAAAACATGTTGGAACACTCACTCGTATTATAGTTATTATGTGTTGCAATAAGTTATTCCTAACCGGTGCAACCCTTACAACGCGTAATTTCTGTGTTGCAACTTTGCAACATCTACAACATGAACTGATCGTGCATACCAACAACATGCTATTAATATGTTGCAACACTCACAATACAATATTACTGTCCTGAAAAACTCATAATACATTATTTCAGAGTTGCATGGCTCACAACACATTATTTTTTTTCGCAACACTCACAATATGTTGTTGCTGTGTTGCAATATTCAAAACATGTTTCCACTGTTTCGTAATATTATAATAATAATTAATTATATATTATATAAAGGTTTCTAGAATTTGTAAACAAAACGTGATTGAATATTACAAATTAATTAAATGAAAATAAATTAGATGAAATTAGATGAAAAATGTTATTGAAATAACACTAAAGTATTTTGTGGCCAATATTCGGAAAAAAAAGAAGCTCATACCACCTATCATGAGTTCGAACTGGTGACCGCGTGAACACCGAGTCCGACCTCCCTGTCTGGCTACGACGCTTCCTGCTTAATGAAGAACTCAGCAGTCATACATTCATCCACTTCATCATACATCCTCAAGTAACATGAGGCATGATGAGAGAAAATCAGTAGGGGGAAAAAATATCTGTGAGGATGCTGTGGGAAATTTTTACCCACCATATCTAATAATCATCTAAGAAATGTATAATTTCTATATCATTTCTATATCATATGAAAATCATATCTAAATCGTATCAAAATCATATTAGAATCATTAAAAAACTATTGGAACATTGATTCAATATCCGGTAGGGATAAAATCATATCCTTAATAAGAATCAGTGGTACTATCAAGGACTACTAATAATCTTTATATCCTATATCTAATTATATTATAATCACATCTTATCTCAATCATAAGTCTAGACTGTAGAAATAATCAATCAATATTCATAGAAGGCTACTGTGCTCAGGGAGCATGGGGGGCAATGGCTGGGAGTAAAGCACCCACCAACAGACCCCGGGGCACTTCGCGTTTGTTTACAACTCAGTGAACAAGTGACGGATCCTTAGCGAACATTTGGCTTAAGACACCTTATCTAGTTATCTTTATCACCAGTGAATACTCTCTAGAACTGGGGGAGTACCTGGACAATATTTACAAGGAAAATCCCTAGAACATTTATATCTCTAAGTGTAGAGCGGAGCACTCAGTGACTTGGCTCCACCTTCACCATCAACATATCACTTCTGCAATGCAGTTAAAGTAAAATAAAGTAGCAAAGCTACTAGTACATCAAACAGCAACGCTGTGAAAGAAAATAATGTGCCTAAACTCCCGACAAGAGAGTTAATCAGTCTGGCAAACTTGTCAGACAGGCACCCGGCATCAGATAAGTATATTGAAGGTTATTACAGTAGTCTATTAGTTGGCCAATTGTATGCTTGTATAACTTTAATATTCTATAAATCTGTCTGTCGGTAATAAAGCGAGGCAACGCCTCATTTTTCAGTAAGTTTATTAAAATTGTAGTGTAGCTGTGAATCTTATCCAAACACGACCTCATGAGTGTCCATTGTGTCAGAAAAGAATTCAGCCGCAATAAGTAAATAACCTCATAAGTGTCCATTGTGTTGGAAGAGATTCTGTCAAGCTGACTGTACCTAATCATAAATTGAATATAAATACATTGCATATATACTTGAATATATAAATTAAGTTATCAATTGCTTGCTTAGTTATTTTTTAAGTTATCATATAAGTTCATTTAATTGAATGATTTCTAGTACTTAGTTAACAGTATTTAGACTACATTTAAAGTCATTTATTATACTTTTACAATTTAATTTGTTGTTTATAGTATAAGAATATATTGGCTGTTATTAGTTATGGTACTAGGTTAGACTATGTATGTTTAAATCCCTGATTTAAACAGAGCCAGTGTTCAGTCATATAACTGAATTTATCAAATCTTATCCTTGTATAATATACAAGCTGATGTGAGATCCCTGTCTACAGGTGGACTGGAACTTCTATCAACTAAGTCATTCACTCCACCTGTCCCTTACAGCCCACAATCTGTCATTAGGAAAAGAGGAGCTAGGATTTACAACCCTAGCTAGAGATTTTAGTTGAATTAATTTGCAGAGAGTAATTTTTTAATTTAGTTCAGTGCTTTTTTAATTTAGTTCAGTGTAAGTCCCTGGTAGTCTCCTCTTATATCAATCCCAGCAGGTTTTTCCCACAGATGCGAGGTAAGGTAAGGTGAGGAAAGGTAATAATGAGGAGAAAGTACTTCTCTAGTTTGATTATATAGCATTTGTTAGTGATATTTGGATGAGTTGGGATATATAAGGACGAACTGAAGGAGTGGTGCCCAACCACTTCGACCATCAGGGATCGAACAAAAATTTATTTTATATCCAGCATTGATCTAAATAAATTTAAGCAAAATGAAGTATATAAAGTTCTCGCTAATTATTAAAACTATATCAACGAGGCTTTGAACTTTGCATTTATCGAATTAATATTTTTTTGGATAGATTGTGTAAAGGTTTGAAGTTCATCACATGTGTTCACCTAGTGTATTCACCTAAATGTGTTTATTTATGTGTGTTCACCTCAATTATCATTGTTTCTTCTTGTTTAAAGCTTAAATATTACTGAGACCTGAAGCTGATTTTGTACATTTCAAGAAGTTTGTTTTTTAAAATGACAGAAATGTTTACATGATAGAAATTCTATCTGTATGATTTGTATTTTTAGAAACGAATGAATGACAGCAAATTAAGACAATATCTGTGTATTTAACGTACAGATCAGAAATGGATTATTTTTTTAGTTGGCCTCAAGTGTTGAAAGCCAGAAACACCAGATGGATGGACAATTATTTTATAATACGTTTTAACTTATGTTTCATTTTTTTTCCTATATTTATAGTCAAAGAGAAAAAATCAGACATAATACGGATGGATAAACGTGTTGTGAGTGTTGCAACACACAGGAATAATGTCTTGTAAGTGTTGAAACACAAATAGCGCCTTGTGAGCGTTACAAAACAGAAATGAGGTATTTTGAGTTATGCAAGACAGGAATGAGGTGTTGCGAGGCGAGTGTTGCAGCACTGTAATAACATGTTGTGGTTATTGGAACATAAGAATGTTTTATATTTAAAAACGACGAAATTTCTGAGTGTTGCAACACACACAACACATTTTTGCTGCGTTTCAACACTCACAATACGTTTTTTCTGTATTGAAATAGTCACATGGTATTCCTGTGTTGCAAAGTTATACCTCCCGCAACAAGTTTTTATGTGATGCAACTCTCAACTATTATTTCATGGTATTTAACGTTGATTCCTTTCACGATATAAATTTTTCATTGCTAATATGTAAATAAAAAACAATATTGATTGCATGGATCGATAAAAGATTATTGAAAATATAACTAAAAAGTTTTAAATAGATGAACAGAAAGTAACTAAACAAATGAAACGTTATATATTAAATAAATCATATACGATTGATTAATGAATAATGGTGATTAAACTGATAAATATACGTGATCAAATATCTAGATAAAGTTGATTGGATTAATAAATATTGATTGAACCAATAAATATAATATGATAAAAAGTGAAAAGATAAAATTTGCTAGGATTTATAAATAAAACGTGATTAAATATTAAAAATTTGATTAAATAGATGAAAAATACTTTTAGATTATAACTCAAATATTATCTGGGTGAAATATTGGAAAAAAACGAAGCTCAAATTCAAGCTCAACACAGGTCGAACTGGTGACCGCGTGAACACCGCGTCCGACCTCCCTGTCTGACCACGACGCTTCCTGCCTAATGAAGAACTCAGCAGTCATACATTCATCCACTTCACCATACATCTTCAACTAACAATTGAGGCGTGTGAAGGAGAAAGTTGGGAAGGAAAATTAATCGCTATGAGAAGAGGAAGTAAGGTAAGGTAATGTACGGTAAAGAAATGATGAGGGAAAAGCGCCAGGCCAGTTTGAATATATAACACTTGGAAGGGACATTAGGATGACCTGGGATGTGAGGACGGAGTGGAGAATGGTGCTCAACCACTTAGACCATCGGGGATTGAATAGAAAACATATTTTATAGATATCATAAAATTAAAGAAAGTGATCTATTCGAAGATATGTTCTCCAATTTGTTAAGGTATATCTGGGAGATATTCTACTTAGTATTAATTTAATAAATAAATAATTGGTTTGTACAGGCTGTTTATGGGCATAAAATATATATGGTAACATCCTAGTAATTGTTCAGGTAATTATGATAGAATTATTGTATTCGTGAAGGAAATTATCCTATTGCTTTCAATATCTTACGGCGGTTAAAATGTTTTTGATTGCATAACTTAATTGAGCCAAGAGAGGAAACGTGAAAGAAAACCGGACATAAGTTAAAACTTGTCATATTCATATCCAAAAATACACAGATTTAAAACGAATAAACAGACATGTTGTAAGTGTTGCAACGCACGGAAATAGCATTTTATGGGTGTTGCAACACAGGAATAAGGTGCTCTGAGTGTTGCAAATTTGAATAAAGTCTTGTTAGTCTTAAAACACTGAAATGATTGTTTTGAGTGTTGCAATTAAAAAAAGATATATTTTGTTGCAAAAACAACTACTATGCCACGGGGACAGTTATTAAAGTAATAGTAAAGATAATTATAGTCAATTCCTTTCAATATGTGACGGCATTGAACATATTTTTCATTATGTTTCTTTACTGATGCTAGAGAGGAAAGAATCCTGAATGTAAATGAAAGTAAATATATACCTCGCTGTAAATGAGTCCACATATAGAGAACGAAAATTACACAGATATAACACGAATGCATATTGTGAATGTTGCAAAGTATATGAATACTGTGTTATGAGTGTTACATTACAAGAATGAAGTGTTGTAAGTGTTGCAACACAGAAATAACTAATTTTCAGTGTTGCAAAACATAAATAACGTGTTATGAGTGATTCAAGACAGAAATTACATTGTGATTGTTCCAATGTAAAAATAAAATATTCTTGTTTTGCATCAAAGAAAATAACATATTGTGAGTGTTATAACGCAGAGTAACGTGTTGTGAGAACTGCAGTACAGTAATAACATGCTATAGGTGTCGCAACGTTGCATCACCGTTATAACGTGTTGTGAGTGTTGCACCGGTAAGAAATAATTTATTGTAACACATAATTACCGTGTTGTGAGTGAGAGTTACATCATATGTTTTTCTGTGTGTCAAAACTCACAACACGTTATTTCTGTCCTGAAATACTTGCAATACATTATTTCTGAGTTGCAATGCTGACAACACGTTTTTTTTATTTTGAAACACTCATAATGTTATTGCTGTATTGTAATACAGCACGTTACTACTGTTTTGCAATAATATAATAATAATATATAATATATTATATACAAGTTGCTAAAATCGATAAATAAAACGTGATTGGATGTTGAAAATAGGAATAATAGAAAAACAATATTATTGAATTAAAGCAATAGTACTTTGTATCCAAAATATATGGAATAAAGGAAGACTAACCCCGTGAGTTCGAACTGGTGACCACGTGAACACCAGGTTCGACCTCCCAGTCTGACCACGACGCTTCCTGCTTAATGAAGAACTCAACACTCATACATTCATCCACTTCATCATACATCTTCAATTGACATTTGTGGTATGAGAAGACAAAATCATGAAGGAAAAGAATGTCTGTGAGGAAGGGAGGTAAGGTAAGGTAATGTAATTATGAAGTGAAAGTACTAGGCCAGTATGATTATATAGCACTTGGAAGGGATATTAAGATCAGCTGGGATATATAAGGACTTAGTGAAGGATTGGAAAGCTACCACTTGGGGCTTCGGGGATCGAGCGCGGACTCTGCAAGAAACGAGAGGAAGGAGTGGAGTAACGGTGCCCAAGCACTTGGACCAACTGGGATCGAACAGAAACGTATTTTATAAGCAGCACATATCTATTAAATTTAAGCAAAGTGAAGTGTACACAGTTATTCTCATAAGTTATTCAAGGTTTATCAATTACTTACTGAGCTTGTTATTTATCTAATAAATTAATAATTTTGCACAGGCTGTTTATTTGTACGATGATGATGTTCACCTAAATGTGCTCCCCTAAATGTGTCCACCATTATGTGCTCACTAATATGTTCTCACTCAAATAATCAGTCTTTCATCTTATTTAAATCTTCAGTATTACTGACACCTTAAGCTGACTTTGTCCCGTTCATGTTTGTTTTAGTAATGATTGCATGGTAGGATTATTGTTGAATTATGTTGAGAAAAAAGGGATTCATCAGTATATTTGACGAATAGATCAGATGAAAAATTTTCTTTTAGTTGGTCACAAGTGCTTAAAACCTAGAAAAAACAGATCGATGGAACATGACTCTACATTCTGTTTATACCAGCTGATCCTCCTGTTTTGGTAGTGCTTATAGTTACCATGAGGACATTAGTACATATTCCGACTTAAAACGCAGTTAGAAAATTGAAATCGGTACCAATGAAATGGGACAAACCGGAAAAGATTTTATATATATGTTGCAAAGACAAATTAAACTAATCTAACCTAACCTTCGTAGACCTAATACGCGATATCTGCATGAGTCCTAATATAGTACATATTTGTGCTATACTAGGCCTCGGAATATTCTTTTTTTTTTGCCTCATTTTTTCTGACTCTGTAATGTGAATAATACAAAATTCTACCATCTGAATGCTTAGTGTGTAAATCTTTGTACTATGGTGCACAGTGTTACAAAAACTACTGCCTAAACAGGAAGATGGGTTGAACACATTTACAAGTCTCAAATTTTTGCACTAAACTTTATTAAGGATTTTCTTAAAATTATCTCTCTACAATGAAGACTTTAGTGAATAGATTCTCAATGCCACACAAATTACGAATTTTCACTAAATGAAGTAATATTATAACAATATGTAAGGTAATTATTGTAATGATAATGTATTGGTTAAGGTAATTATGGTAATGTTACAGTAATAGTTAAGGTAATTATTTTAATACTAAAGTTATAATTAAGGTTTTTATGGTCAATTCCTATTAATATGATACGGCATTGATCATATTTTTCATTATATTTCTTTACTGATGCTAGAAAGGAAAGAATCTTGAATGACAACCTTGCTGTAAATGAGGGGCCATATATACATAAAGACAAATACACAGACATAACACGCATGCATATGTGTGTGCTGCAGCGTAAAGGAATACCGTGTTTTGAGTGTTGAAACACAGAAAACAACATGTTGAAACTATAGCTCACAACTGGGTAGTTAAGTATTGCAATATGTTATTCTTGACAGGTACAACACTAACAACGCGTTATTTATGTGTTGCAACGGCTACCGCATGGTATTACCGTGTTGCAGGACTTGCCACACGTTTTTTCGGTGTTATAACTGTCACAGTACGTTATTTTCTGTGTTGCAAACTAAAAACACTTTATTTCTGCATTTCAACAATCACAATATAATATTTATATGTTGCAGCACTTACAGAATGTCATTTCTTTGTTGCAACACACACAACAAGTTCTTACTATCTTGAATTACTTACTATACATTATTTAAGAGTTGAAACACTCACAACACATTATTACTGTTTCGTAATATTATAATAACAGTAAATATTATAATACATTAATGTTGCAAGAATTGATAAATAAAACGTGATTGAATATTTAAAATATGATTAAATAGATGAAAAATAGTAACAAATTAAAACTAAGATATTTTGTGGCCAATATATGAAAAAAAGGAAGCTGAGAACATGATTGGTCGAACTGGTGACCGCGTGAACACCGGGTCCGACCTCCCTGTCTGACCACGACGCTTCCTGCTTTTTGAAGAATTCAACAGTCATGCATTCATCCACTTCATCATACATCATAAAGTAAGTCATGAAGCATGATGAGAAAAAAAATCATTAAGGATAAAACATCACTGTGAAGAAGGGATGTAAGGTAAGGTAATAATGAGGTGAAAGTACGCCTCGAGTATGATTATATAACACGTGGAAGGGATATTACAATGAGCTGGTATGTATAACGATAAATTAAAGGAAAGGTGCCCAACCACTTCGACCATCGGGTGGTCGAACACAAATTTGTTTTTTAAACAGCATAGATCTAAATAAACTTAAGCAAATTGAAATGTATAAAGTTCTCACCAATTATTTAAGGTATATCAACGCGGTTTTGAACGTTGCATTTATGTAATAAATTAATATTTTTTTGAATATGTTGTTTATAGTCAAGATTGTCACCCAATATGTGTTCACCAAGTCTGTTCACATCTAGTGTTCACCTTGTGTGTTCACCTAGTGTGTTCACATCTATTGTTCACCTAGTGTGCTCACATCTATTGTTCACCTAGTGTGTTCACATTAGTGTTCACCTAGTGCGTTCACATCAAGTGTTCACCTAGTGTGTTCACATCTAGTGTTCACCTAGACCTGTTAACTTACATGTGTTCACCTAGTGTTTACCCTAATAATCAGTGTTTCATCTTTAAAGCTAAAATATTTCTGAGACTTGAAGCTGATTTAATTAATTTCAATTTTGTTTTACAATGGTAAGAATATTCATGGTAAGAATACGATCTTTATGATTTGTGCTTTTAGTAATGAACGAATGTAATAGAAAAAAATGAATATCATATATTTGACGTATAGGATAGATTTTTATTTTCCTTTTAGTTGGCCTCAAATGCCAACCCGTTCTCGCACTTTCGTATAATCAATATTGAATTATTAAATACGTGCATATGTGACATACTAATTTATTGTGAATATTTTAGTTTACCTTGAAAAGCTTCATAGAAAACACCGATCTTTCCTAACCTTCTTAGTATGTTAAGATAAGCATCTTATTGCTTCGTAATTACAATTATTACTTAACCTATTATAGGTATAGGTATAGGTATAAGCATCAGGGCTTAGTTGAAATAGGAGTTCTCCAAAACTCATTTTCGTACTTTTAAGGTGAAGAAAAGAAGTGATATACTATAGAGTATATACTATATTACTCTATAATATATACTATATTATATACTGATATACTATATTACACTTATTTATACAATTTGCACAACGTTTCGAACCTCCATGGTTCATTCTCAAGTGAACAGATCTTACAATGCTGGTTGATTTTATACCCGCACTGGGTCAGGTGATAATACAATAAAGGTGAAAACATGGGGGGATACATAAGGGATAAATGTGAGGTGAAACATAGAGGTAACTGCAGAAGGCTTATTGGCCCATACGAGGCAGCTCCTATCTAAACACAAAGATTAATCCAGTGTAATTGGCCTGTTATGTTGGACATTGTCTTCTGTGTTGGCATCGTTATGTTCTGGTCTTGTCCTTACTCTCATGTAAGTACATAGGTATGATGTCGACCAAGCTGACGAGGCGTTTGACATGCCATCTTCAATCCGGTGCCCCTAGGAATCACATGAGACAAGCCCATGACATCACTCTAACAAGAGAAATGTTGAACAAGAATACCTGCATAATAGACAAAACCCAAGATGCAAGAAGATTACAAATTCTTGATGCAATTCACATAAGAATAGAACAACCTACCATGAACACCCAAATCACGGAACTATTTACTCTACCCACATGAGAGTAAGGACAAGACCAGAACATAACGATGCCAACACAGAAGACAATGTCCAATATAACAGGCCAATTACACTGGATTAATCTTTGTGTTTAGATAGGAGCTGCCTCGTATGGGCCAATAAGCCTTCTGCAGTTACCTCTATGTTTCACCTCACATTTATCCCTTATGTATCCCCCCATGTTTTCACCTTTATTGTATTATCACCTGACCCAGTGCGGGTATAAAATCAACCAGCATTGTGAGATCTGTTCACTTAAGAATGTACCATGGGGGTTCGAAACGTTGTGCAAATTGTATAAATAAGTGTAATACACTCTACAGTAAATCACTTCTTTTCTTCACCTTAAAAGTACGAAAATGAGTTTTGGAGAACTTCTATTTCAACTAAGCCCTGATGCTAAGAAAACAGTTAGAGGGATAGAAGCCCTAAACCAGAAAATAATAAATACAGAATATGCGGTCATATTCAATGAAACATGTTTGAAAGAAAACCTGCTGCCAGTATACACCAATATATATATATATATATATATATATATATATATATATATATATATATATATATGTCGTACTTAGTAGCCAGAACACACTTCTCTGCCTACTATGCAAGGCCCGATTTGCCTAATAAGCCAAGTTTTCCTGAATTAATATATTTTCTCTATTTTTTTTCTTATGAAATGATAAAGCTACCCATTTCATTATGTATGAGGTCAATTTTTTTTTATTGGAGTTAAAATTAACGTAGATATATGACTGAACCTAACCAACCCTACCTAACCTAACCTAACCTATCTTTATAGGTTAGGTTAGGTTAGGTAGCCGAAAAAAGTTAGGTTAGGTAGTCGAAAAACAATAAATTCATGAAAATTTGGCTTATTAGGCAAATCGGGCCTTGCATAGTAGGCTGAGAAATGCGTTCTGGCTACTAGGTACGACATATATATATATATATATATATATATATATATATATATATATATATATATATATATATATATATATATATATATATATATATATATATATATATATGTCGTACCTAATAGCCAGAACGCACTTCTCAGCCTACTATTCAAGGCCCGATTTGCCTAATAAGCCAAGTTTTCATGAATTAATGTTTTTTCGTCTACCTACCCTACCTAACCTAACCTAACCTAGCTTTTTTTCGCTACCTAACCTAACCTTACCTATATATATAGGTTAGGTTTGGTTAGGTAGGGTTGGTTAGGTTCGGTCATATATCTACGTTAATTTTAACTCCAATAAAAAAAAATTGACCTCATACATAGAGAAAAGGGTTGCTTTATCATTTCATAAGAAAAAAATTATAGTAAATATATTAATTCAGGAAAACTTGGCTTATTAGGCAAATCGGGCCTTGAATAGTAGGCTGAGAAGTGAGTTCTGGCTACTAGGTACGACATATATATATATATATATATATATATGTATAAAATTATAACTTGCTTAAATTGATAAATAAAACGAGACTGAACATATAAAATTTGGTTAAATAGATGCAAAATATTATAAGTTTAAATCTAAAGTATTCTTTAGCCAATATATGGAAAAAAGTAAAGTCTGAGAACTCTAGAGTTCGAACGGGTGAACACTGGGTCAGACCTCCCAGTCTGACCACGATGCTTCCTGGTTAATGAACAACTCAGCAGTCATACATTCATCCACTTCATCATACATCATCAAGTGACATATGAGGCATGATAATAGAGAATCAGTAGGGGAAAAAATATCTGTGAGGATGCGAGGTAAGGTATGGTATGGTAAGGTAATAATGAGGTGAAAGTACTGCTCTAGTGTGACTATACAACAAATGTTAAGGATATTTGGATGAGCTGGGATATATAAGGACGGATTGAATGGGCCCAATCACCTCGACCATGGGGATCGAACAAAAATTTATTTAAATGCAACATGGAGCTATATACTTCATTTTGCTTAAATTTATTTCAAGTTCTCGTCAATTATTTAAACTATATCAACGAGGTTTAGAAATTTGTGTTTATCGAAATAATAATTTTTTGCATAAGTTGTTTATAGGTAAGAAGCTCACCATATGTGTTCACCTAGTTTATTCACCTAGACGTGTTTATTTGTGTGTTCACCTTAATAATCAGAGTTTCTTCTTGTCTAAAGCTAAAATATTACTAACACCTAAAGCTGATTTTGTATATTTCAAGAATTTTTTATAACAATGATAACATTATGGAAAATCTATCTGTATGATTTTTGTTTTTAGTAACGAACGAATGAAAGAAAATAAAAACAATATCAGTGTATTTGACGTATAGAACTGATATTGATATTTCATATAGTTCACCTCTAGTGCTGAAAGCCAGAAACACCAAATGGATGGAAAATTATTTTATAATGCATTATAATTTATGTTTCAAATATTTTCCTTTCATCTGCATTCAAAGAGAAACAATAATACTCAGACATAACAATAATACATTCACATGTTGTGAGTGTTGCAACACACAGGAATAATGTCTTGTAAGTGTTGCAACAATAAAAGCGAGATGAGTGTTTCAACACAGGAATTAGGTGTTGCGAGGTGAGTGTTGCATCACTGGAATAACGTGCTGTGGTTTTGGAACATAGGAATGTTTTTTGTATTAAAAAAAAGGCAGTGTATTGGAACGCACAAAACACAACACATTTATCCTGCTTTTCAACACTCACAACACGTTATTTCTCTGTTGCATCACTAACATTTTTTACGGGTTGAAACACTAACTTGCTATTCCTGTGTTGCAAAGTTACAACTCTCAGAACTATTATTTTCTTGAAGTGTTTAACGTTGAATCCTTTCACGAAATAAATATATCATTGTTAACATGTAAATAAAAACAATATTGATTCATAAATCAATAAAAGATTATTAAAAATATAATTAAAAGTTCTTAAATAGACGAACAGAAAGTTATTACACAAATAAAACGTAATTTAATACATCAATCAAAAGCGGTTGAATTATTAATGAAGGTATTAAACATAAATGTACGTGATTAAATATCTAGAAAAGGGCGATTGGATTAATATATAATTATTGAACAAATTAATATAATGTGATAAACAAGAGAAAATATAAAACTTCCTAGAATTTATAAATAAAACGTGATTGAATATTTAAAATTTGATTAATTAGGTGAAAATTATCTTAGATTAAAACTAAAGTATTTTGAGGCCAATATATGGAAAAAAAGGAAGCTCCTGCCATGAGAGTTGAGTTCGAACTGGTGACCGCGTGAACACCGGGTCCGACCTCCCAGTCTGACCACGACGCTTCCTGCTTAATATAGCACTCAACAATCATACATTCATCCACTTCATCATAGATCAGCAATTGACATTTGAGTTATGATGAGAACAAATCAAGAAGGAAAAGAATCTCTGTGAGGAAACGAGGTAAGTAGGGGAAGGTAATTATAAGCTGAAAGTACTAGGCCAGTAAGATTATATAGCACTTGGAAGGGATATTTAGATCATCTGGGATATATAAGGACGAAGTGAAGGAATGGAAGCTACCACTTGGACCATCGGGGATCGAGTGCTGACTCTGCATGAAGCGACTGGACGGAGTAGAGTAAAGGTGTCCAAGCACTTGGACCATCAGGGATCTAGCACAAAGGTATTTTATAAGCAGCACATATATAGTAAATTTAAGCAAACTGAAGTGTACACAGTTTTTCTCGAGCTCTTTAAGGTATATAAATTAGTTATTGAATTTTGAATTTATCTAATAAAACATTAGTTTTTGCACAAGCTGTTTATAGTCACAGATGTTCACCTAAATGACGTGATCACAAAGATGTGCTCACTTAGATGTTCTCACTCTATTAATCAGTCTTTCGCCATGTTTAAAGCTTAAATATTACTGACATACTAAGTCAATTTTGTACTGTTCATGTTTGTTTAGTAATATCCGTAAGATAGGAATCCCAGTTGAATTATTTGAGAAAACATTGAATGCATCAGAATATTTTGACGAATAGATTCCATTATGATTTTTCTTTTAGTTGACACCAAGTGTTTAAATCCCAGAATAAAAACAGATCGATGGAATATGACTTTACAATGTGTTTCAACTTATAAGTTTCAAATTCTTGCCCTTAACTTTGTCAAAAAGATTTTCTTGAAGTTATACTTCTACAATGAAGACTTTGTGAATTGATTCTTAATGACATAGAAATTACGTGTTTTCACTAAATTGTGTATAATAGCAATAGTTAAGGTAATTATGGTAAATTCCTTTTAACGTATTTAATATTAGAATTTTTTATTGATTCAAGAGAGAAAAGAATTTTGGATGACAAACTTACTATAAATAATAGTCTGCATGTATAGAAACAACATACACAGACATAACACGAATGCATACACACATGTTGTAAGTTTTGCAACGTATAGGAATAGCGTTTTATGATTGTTGCAACACAAGAATGAGGTGTTGTGAGTGTTACTTCACAGGATTGATGGGTTGTGAGAGTTTAAAGGCAGAAAAAATGTAGGAACACTCACTCGTAACACGGTAATTATGTGTTGCAATACGTTATTCCTGACCGGTGCAACACTCACCTTGTGTAATTCCAGTGTTGCAGCGTTGCGACACCTACAACATGGCATTAATATGTTATATTACACACAATACGTTGTTGCTGTGTTGCAAAACTCACAAGTTATACCTGTTTAGTAATATTACTAAAGTAATAAATTGTATAATAAACGAAAGTTTATAAAATTCGTAACAAAAAGTTATTGAATATTTAAAGTTTGACACAGAACTCGAGCTAGTGACCACGTGAACACCGGGTCCGACCTCCCTGTCTGACCACGACGCTTTCTGCTTAATGAAGAACTCATCACTCACACATTCATCCACTTCATCATACATCATCAAGTGACATTTGAGGCGTGATAAGACAAAATCAGGAAGGAAAAGAATCGCTGTGAGGAAGCGAGGTAAAGTAAGGTAAGGTAATTATGAGGAGAAAGTACTAGGCCAGTATGATTATATAGCACTTGGAAGGGATATTAAGATCATCTTGGATGATCATATGTGAACGAAGTGAAGGAATGGAAAGCTACCACTTGAGCCATCGGGGATCGAACGCGGACTCTGCAAGAAACGAGAGGACGGAGTGGCGTAACGGTGCCAAAGGACTTGGACCATCGAGGATCGAACACAAACGTATTTTCAGCAGCACAGATCAAATAAATTTAAGCAAACTGAAGTCTGTACAGTTGTTCTCACCAGTTCTTTAATGTGTATAATTCATTATTTTACTTTGTAATATCTAATAAATTAAAACCTTGTGCACAGGTTGTTTATTGGCATGATGATGTTCACCTAGATTTACTCACCTAGATATGCTCACTTAGATGTTCCTACTCTAATAATCAGTCTTTCATCTTGTTTAAAGCTTAAGTATTACTGACACAATAAGTTGATTGGTAGTACTTATAGTAACGATGACGACCATAGAACATATACCGACGTAAAACGCAATTAGAAAGTTCAAATCGGTACTATTGAAATTGGAAAACCGGAAATAAATTTTCCATTTATTTTGCAAAGACAAACTAAACTAACCTACCCTTCCTAGGCCTAATATACTGTATCAGCATGAGGCCTAATATAGTACATTTGTGTGCTATACTAGGCCTAGGAATATTTGTTTTGTTTTACCTCATTTTTACGGACTCTATAATGAGAATAGTACAAAATTCGACCATTGATTGCTTAGTATGTAAATGTTTGTACTATGGTGCTCATTGTTACAAAAACTACTGTCTAAACAGGAGGATGAGTTGAACACATTTTCATGTTTTAAATTCTTGTACTAAACTTTGTCAAGGTTTATCTTGAAATTATCACTCTACAATGAAGACTATAGTGAAAAGATTTTCAATGGCATACAAATTACGTATTTTCACTAACTTATGTAATAATATAGCAATAGTTAAGGGAATTATGGTAATATTATAGTACTTGTTAAGGTAATTATGGTAATATTGTATTATTGTATAAGATAATTATGATAATATTTAAGGTATAGTTAAAGTTATGGTAAATTCTTTGTTAATATGGTCAGTTCCTTTCAATATGTTACGGCATTGAACATGCTTTTCTTTATATTTCTTTCCTGATGCTAGAGAGGAAGGAATCATGAATGACAACCTTGCAGTAAATAAGAGTATATATATATAGAGAAAGAAAAATACACAGACATAACACGAATTCATATGTGAGTGTTGCAAGGTAAAGGAATGTTGTGAGTGTTACATCACAGGAATGAAGTGTTGTGAGTGTTGTAGCACAGAAAAAACATGTCGAAACACTTACTCACAATAGTGTAATTATGTGTTGCAATATGTTATTCCTGAGCAGTGCTACACTCTGGTCATTTGCAACACCTCCCGCATGGTATTACCGTGTTGCAGGACTCACAACACGTTATTTCTGCGTTGTATCTGTCACATTAGTTTTTTTGTTTTGCAAACTAAAAACACTTCATTTCTGCATTTGAACAATCACAACAGGTTATTTATGTGTTGCAACACTCACTGTATGTCATTACTTTATCGCAATTCACACTCACGTTATTACTATTTTGAATTATATACTATACATTATTTCAGAGTTGCAAAACTCACAACACGTTAATACTGTTTCGTAATACTATAATAACAATAAATAGTATAATACATAAAAGTTGCAAGAAAGTTGGTAAATAAAACGTGATTGAATATATAAAATATAATTAAATAGATGAAAAATAGTAACGAATTAAAACTAAAATATTTTGTGGCCAATATATGGAAAAAAAGGAAGACCAAATACGGGTTGAACTGGTGACCGCGTGAACACCGGGTCCGACCTCCCTGTGTGACCACGACGCTTCCTGAATAATAATGAATTCAGCAGTCATACATTCATCCTCTTCATCATACATCATCAATTGACAGTTGAGGCATAAGAAGCAAAAATCTGCGAGGAAAACAAATCAGAGGAAAAGATGGGAGGCAAGGTAATGTAGTTATGAGGTGAAACGCTAGGCCAGTATGCCTATATATATCACTTCGAAGGGACATTATGATGCGCTGGGATGTCTCATCTCAACTCAGCAGTCACACATTCATCCACTTCATCATACATTATCAAGTGACATTTGAGGCATGATGAGAAAAAAATCAACAAGGATAAAACATCACTCTGAAGAAGCGATGTAAGGTAAGGTAATAATAAGATGAAAGTACTGCTCTAGTATGATTATATAACACATGGAAGGGATATTAGAATGAGCTGGGATGTGAGGACGGAGTCAAGGAACGCTGTCCAACCACTTGCCCAACCAAAATAGATATAATTTGAATGTGATAAATAGATATGTAAAATGTGATGGAATAGCTATATAAACAGTGAATAAATAATAAAGATGATTAAACAGGTGAAAAAAGTATTCAATAATTCCAACTAAAGTATTATTTGGGTAAAATATGGGAAAAAGGAAGATTTAGATTAGTAGGTCGAACTGGTGTCCGAGTGAACACCGGGTCCGACCACCCTGTCTGGCCACGACTCTTCCTGCTTAATGAAGAACTCAGCAGTCATACATTCATCCACTTCACCATACATTTTCAACTGACAATTGAGGCGTTTGAAGGGGAAAGTCGGGAAGGAACAATTAATCTTTATGATAAGAGGATGTAAGGTAAGGTTAGGAAATGATGGGGTGAAAGCGCCAGGCCAGTTTGAATATATAACACTTGGAAGGGACGTTAGGATGGGCTGATGTGAGGCCGGAGTGAAGGAACGGTGCTCAACCACTTGCACCATCGGGGATCGAACGACGAGCCTGCAAGAAGCGATAGTATGGAGTGGAAAAACGGTGCCAAATCACTTGGACCTTGGCCTTGGACTAGAAAACATATATTATAGACATCATAAATTTAAATAAAATTAAACAAACCGAACTGAACGAAGTTATTTTCTCCAATTTATTAAGGTATATGTGGGAGCTATTCTTCTTAGCATTTATTTAATAAATAAATAATTTTTTTGCATTGGATCTTTATGGCATACATTAACAGCTTCAACACTCTAATAAACAATGGTTTATCTTGCTTAACGCTTAAGTATTATTGAGACTTAAAGCTAATTTGTATATTTTATCTTTTTTGGTAATGAACGCAAGGCAGAGAAGAAAGGGAATATCAAGTGTATTTGACGCAGAGATCAGATAAGATTTTTCTTATCTTAGGTGTCAAATGTTTGCCCGAATTTTAAATAAAAATGTTTTGAAGTTATTTTTCTATTTTGAGGACGTCAGGTAAAAGATACCTAATGACATACAAATTTCGTATTTTCACTAATTTATGTAATATTATAGTACTTGTTAATTGGCACAAATGGCATAATTATAGTAATAATGATAATTATCGTAATATTAAAGTAATATTTAAGGTTATTTAAAAATTAGAGTAATAATCAAATAATTATGATAATATCATAGTAATAGTTAAGATAAAAATGGTAATATTATAGTTTTCGTTAAGGTAATTATCCTATATTCCTTTCAGTATGTTACAGCAGTTAAAATGTTTTTGATTACATAACTTTATTGACTCAAGAGAGGAAAATCGTGAATGAAAACCTGACTTTAGTTAAAACTTTTCATATTCACATCCAAAAATACGAAGACTTAACTCGAGTTCATACACACATGTTGTAAGTGCTGAAACGTCCAAAAATAGCGTGTTTAGGGTGAGGCAACACAGGACAGAGGTGTTGTGAATGTTGTAAATTTGAATAAGGTGTTGTGAGTGTTGCAACACTGAAATCAGAAGTTATAAGTGTTGGAACACAAGAAGATGTTGCAAAACAGAATTTGTTGTGAGTTTTGCAACAAAGCTACCACCTGGACCATTGGAGATCGAATACGGTCTCTGCAAGAAGCGAGAGGACGGAGTGGAGTAACGGTGCCCAAACGCTTGGACCGTCGGGGATCGAACACAAATGTATTTTATAAGCAGCACAGGTCTAATAAATTTTAGGAAACTGAAGTGTACATATTAGTTCTCACCATTTTTTTAAGGTATATAAATTAGTTACTGAACTTGGTATTTATCTAAAATAAATAATTTTTGCACAGGTTTATAGGAGTAAATGTTCACCTAGATGTGCTCACCTAAATTTGTTCCCCTAAATGAGTCCACGTTTATGTGTTCACCTGGATGTGCTCACTTAGATGTTCTCACTTTAATAATCAGTCTTTCATCTTGTTTAGAGCTAAAGTATTACTGACACCTTAAGATGATCTTGTACTATTCATGTTTGTCTTAGTAATGATTGCATGATAGGAATCGAATTCAATTATTATAGAAAAATAAGAGATTCATCAGTATTTTTGACGTATATTTCAGATCAGGATTTGTCTGTTAGTTGGTCACAATTGTTTAAAACCCAGGAAAAAAACAGATCGATGGAACATGACTTTATACTGTGTTTATACCAGCCTATCCTCTGGTTTTGGTAGTACTTATAGTAACATTGAGGACATTAGTACATATTCCGACCTACAACGCATTTAATAATTTGAAATCGGTTCTATTGAAATTGGACAAACCGTTAAAGATTTTATATTTTTGTTGCGAAGACAAATTTTTCTAACCTAACTTAACTTTCCTAGGTCTAATACACGATATCGGTATGAGGCCTAATACAGTATATATGTGTGCTGTATTAGGCCTAGGAATATTTGTTAGTTTTGTTACTCTCTTTTTTTTTCGTACAATAATGAAATAATTCAAAATTCTGCCATCTAATTGCTTAGTACGTCAATCTCTGTACCATATTACATATTGTTAGAAAAACTACTATCTAAACAGGAGGATGGGTTGTTTAAACTTACAGGTTTCAAATTTTTGCACTAAACTTTGTCAATGATTTTCTTGAAGTTATCTCTACAATGAAGACCTTAGTGAATAGATTCTGAATGCTATACAAATTACGTATTTTCACTAAATTATGTAATATTACAGCAATAGTTAAGGTAATTATGGTAATATTATAGTACTTGTTAAGGTAATTATGGTAATATTATGGCAATTGTTAAGGTAATTATAATAATGTTATGGTAAATATAAATTAAGGTAATTTTGGTAATATTAAAGATCTAGTTAAGGTGATTAAGGTCAATTCCTTTCAATATATTACCGCATTGGTCAAATTTTTCATTACATTTCTTTACTGATGCTAGAGACGATATAATCCTGAATGACAACGTTGCTGTAAATGAAAGCCCATATACAGAGAAAAAAATACACAAACAAAACACGAGTGCATATGTGAGTTTTGCAAAGTATATGAATACCGTGTTGTGGGTGTTACATAACAGGAATGAAGTGTTGTGAGTGTTGCAACACAGCAATACCAAATGGTGAGTGTTGCAAAACATAAATAATGTATTTAGAATGATGAAGCACAGAAATAACATATCTTGATTTTTCAAATGCAGAAATAAAGTGTTTTTAGATTTTCAACAAAAAATAACGTATTGTGATTGTCATAATCCAGAATGACGTGTTATGAGTACTGCAATACAGTAATAACATGCTGTAGATGTTACAACACAGGAAAAACGTGTTGTGAGTTGCACCGGTCAAGGACAATATATTGTAACACATAATTACCATGTTGTGGGGTGAGTGTTGCAATATGTTTTGTCTGTGTTGCAACATTCACAATAATATTTATGTCCTTAAATACTTGCTATACATTATTTCTGAGTTGCAATGCTGACAGCACGTTATTTATATTTTGTAACACTCACAATGTTATTGCTGTATTGCAACGCTCATAACACATTATTACTGTTTAGTAATAATATAATAATCATAAATAATAATATATGAAAATTGCTAGAATCGATACATAAAACGTGACTGAAAATATAAAATATGATTAAATAGATGACAAATAGTACTAAATTGAAACTAAAGTATTTTGTGGCCAATACATGGAAAAAGGAAGCTCAGAAGATGATAGAAGAGTTCGAACTGGTGACCGCGTGAACACCGGGGTCCGACCTCCCAGTCTGACCACGATGCTTCCTGCTTAATAAAGAACTCTCAGTCATACATTCATTCACTTCACCATACATCATCAAGTAACACCTGAGGCATGTTGAGAGAAAATCAGTAGGGAAAAAAATATATGTGAGGATGCGAGGTAAGGAAAGGTAATAATAAGGTGTAAGTACTTCTCTAGTTTGATTATATAGCATTTGTTAGTGATATTAGGATGAGCTGTGATATATAAGGACGGACTGAAGGAGCGGTGCCCAACCACTTCGACCATCAGGGATCGAACAAAAGTTTATTTTATATCCAGCATTGATCTAAATAAATTTAAGCAAAATGAAGTATATAAAGTTCTCGCCAATTATTTAAACTATATCAACGAGGTTTAGAACTTTGTATTTATCGAATAAATAATTTTTTGCAAAGGTTGTTTATAGGTAAGATGCTCACCATATGTGTTCACATTGTGTATTCACCTAGACGTGTTTAGTTGTGTGTTCACCTAGTGTTCACCTTAATATTCAGTGTTTTTTTTAGTTTAAAGCTAAAATATTACTAAAACCTAAAGCTGATTTATTATATTTCAAGAAGTTGCTTTTACAAAATGCTAATATGATTGAAATTCTATCTGCATGATTTATGTTTTTGGTAATGAACGAATGAGAGAAAATAGAGAAAATATGAGTATATTTGATGTATAGATCATATATTTATTTTTCTTTTAGTTGGCCTCAAGTGTTAAAATTCAGAAATGGGTGGGAAAATATTTTGTAATGCGTTTTAATTTATGTTCCAAATATTTTCCCTTCATCTACATTTAAAGAAAAACAACAATACTCAGACAAAATACGAATGCATACACATGTTGTGAGTGTTGCATCACTCAGGAATAATGTCTTGTAATTGATTGCAACATAAAAGCGTGACGAGAGTGTTTCAAAAGAGAAATGAAGCGTTTTGAGTGATGCAACACAGGAATGAGGTGTTGCGAGGTGAATGATGCAGAACTGGAATAACGTGTTGTGGTTGTTGGAACACAAAAAGACAAAATTTGCCCTATATTGTAGTTACGGTTATCCCCTGCATAGCAGTAGATTCTCCCTGTTACTTACCACCAACGTTTCTGCATGCTTCAACATCAATGACAACAACAATACGTGCTCAAACGTATTGGTGTCCAGACACGCCTCCTCCCCCCTCCACCCTCCAGAGCCCGAGACACCTGCACCTACTGTCTCGCCGGTTGACCGGACGACACCAGCTAACTAACTTTCCGGTCGTCTGCTTCTAGTCTCAAATTCCAGTCTTCGCTCCAAATATGACATCACGGCCCGTATATAAGGGTTGTTACGGCCACAATGGGTCGCAACCGGGTTCTTTGCTGGAGGAACTAAAGTTCTGGTATCCAACCCGAAGTTAGTAATTGCTTTCAAGAAGTGAGCTTGGTAATGCAAGTAAAACACAATGGGGGAGTTGCATTGAATACGACACTTCATCAATTATCAATATATTCACATATAATCACTTTCCCATCACCTCATATATAAAATCATAAAGGGAGTATTACTACACTGATATATACACAAGTGTCTCTCTCATAGGACATTATGCGCTCCTCGATACTCAAACGATGCAGTCTTGTCAGCTTCCGTGTTTCCTCAACACACAGTACTGTCCTCAACACACAGTACCGTCCTCAACCAGTACTAGGAAACACCAACGAGTCTACCCTAGCCACGGGCCAGCCTATACACAGTCTCACTAGGTGCTCCGTGTGAACGCCCACAATCACTCTCCAACCTGGTGCTGGCAGAGAACGTCAGCCTGGCGCTGCTGGGCCTCTTCACGAACAAATACAAGGGTAGCGAACCCCTGGCAGGAGCTTCTTGCAACTAGCTAGTTACACTCCTCCGTAGCACCTTACTGTCAGTCGTCTCTTCCTCTAGCCAGTCCCTGCATATGCCGAATTTCGTCACTGCCACTTCACAGGCAGACAGTAGAACATTACACAGTTCTTCTTCGGTGGCGGCTCATTGCTTCCGTAAAGCAGAATGGGGTAGAGAGATATTGGCTGCCCTAGATAGACTGACTGTCCTCGTACCACAGGAGCCCTACGTCGCCTATGTGGATACAGACACGTCATCAGTAAACTGGTCAGTACTTGGGACACTAGGAAATACCACTTACGGACTCTGACATAAACATACAACTCATCCTACAATAGATGGCGCTGATTTTCTAGGCGCCACCTCACCAGAGGTCAGTACCAGCTACCTCTCGATCTGACTAGCGCAGGAATCTAGCGCCTCTGGCTGGTATCATCGTGCCACCGCTAGATGGCGTCGTCCATTTTGTGGGGGTTTTAGGAGGGGACTCACAGATGGCATTGACGTCGCTGCTCCATGCTCCGACGATGGAGTCAGGTTCGTAACAAGGGTTTACCAGCGTCCAGCACAGCATACTACCCTTCGAGTGCTCTCAGCTGTAACATCTACTCTTGCCCTCGGGTGACGGTAGATGCACACAGCAATTTTGTATAAAGTATTGCCCGCTTCTTGTAATTAATATAAACTTCACATATATATATTTCTTTTGATAGTGTTTAAACCAAGTGAATAAGGGGTTTTGTTTCCATTAATTGTTATTTGTCAGTTGAGTAAAATTAAGTAATTTTTTGTGATATTAAATGTTTCAAATTTTTATTTTCTTTGGGTTTTACCTGACACTCTCACACAGTAGAGGTATCAAGCAGTTTTTTTATTAATGTGTGATTGGCACAGCATCTGCCAGAATAGTTACTGCTCTATTAAAGATTCTCGTCACAATTGCAACACACACAACTCATTATTCCTGCGTTTCAACACTCAAAACACGTTATTTCTCTGTTGCATCATTCACAACATGATATTTATGTGTTGAAACACTAACATTATATGCCTGTGTTGCAAAGTTACAACTCTCACAACTATTATTTTCACTGTGTTTAATGTTGAATAATTTCACAACATAAATATTTCATTGCTAACATGTAAATAAATAAACAATATTGATTCCATAGATCGATAAAAGATTATTAAAAATATAACTAAAAAGTTCTTAAAATAGATGAACAGAAAGTTCATCAGTTCATCAGAACAGAAAAAGATTAAACAAATAAAACGTAATTTAATAAATAAATCAAAAGCGGTTGAATAATTAATGAAAGTGATTAAACAGATAAATATACGTGATTATATATATAGAAAAGGGCGATTGGATTAATAAATAATGATTGAACAAATAAATATATTGTGATAAAAAGAGAAAGATAAAACTAGCTAGAGTTTATAAAAAAAATGATTGAATATTTAAAATTTGATTAAATAAATGAAACAATAGTTCTAGATTCAAAATAAAGTATTATCTGGGTAATTTATGAAAAAAGGAAGCTTTGATGTCGATCAAGAATTCGAACTGGCGACCGCGTGAACACCGGGTCCGACCTCTCTGTCTGACCACGACGCTTCCTGCTTAATGAAGAACTCATCAGTCATACATTTATCTACTTCACAATACATTATCACGAGACATTTGAGGCATGAGAAGACAAAATCAGGAAGGAAAAGAATCATTGTGAAGAAGCGATGTAAGGTAAGGTAACGTAATTATGAGGTAAAAGTACCAGGCCAGAATGATTATATAGCACTCGGAACTTTCCACTTGGACCATCGGGGATCGTGCGCTTACTTTGCAAGATGCGAGAGGATTGAGTGGAGTAACGGTGCCTAAGCACTTGAACCATCGGGGATCGAACACAAACGTATTTTTAAAACCATCACAGATCTAATAAATTTAAGCAAACTGAAGTGTACACAGTTGTTCTCGCCAGTTCTTTAGGGTATATAAATTAGTTACTGAACTTGGTATTTATCAATTAAAATATAAATTTTTCTAAAGGCTGTTTATAGGCATAGATGTTCACCTAGATATACTCACCTAGACGTGATCACATAGATGTGCTCACCTTTATGTGTTCACTTTGATGTTTTCACTCTAATAATCAGTCTTTCATCTTTTTAAAAGCTTAAATATTACTGACACCTTAACATGATTTTGTAATGTTCATGTTTGTTTTGGCAAAGAGCGTATGGTAGGTACCCCAGTTGAATGATTAGAGAAGAACGTTAAACATCACTATATTTAGCGAATAGATTAGATTAAGATTTTTGTTTTAGTTGACATACACGAATGCATAGACACATGTTGTAAGTTTTGCAACGTATAGGAATACCATTTAGTGAATGTTGCAACACAGGAATGAGGTTCTGTGAGTGTTACTTCACAGGAATTATATATTATTATGAAGTTATTTTGAGATGATTTCGTGGCTTAGCGTCCCCACGGCCCAGTCCTCAACCAGACCTCCTTTTTTGATACACTTTCCCAGGAAGCAGCCCGTTGCCGCTGTCTAACTCCTAGGTACGTATTTACTGCTAGGTGTACTGAGCATCAGGGTGAGAGAAACTCTGCCTTTTTGTTTCCACCTCTACCAGGGAACGAACCCGGAAACTTAGCACTACGAATCCCAAGCGATGTCCAATCAGCCGTCAGGCCCATGTTATAAGTGTTGAGAGACAGAACAAAACATGTAACAATCATTTTTAACACGATAATTATGTGTTGTAATAAGTTATTGCTGACCGGTGCAACACTCACATTACATATTTCCTGTGTTACAACGTTGCAACACCTACAACATGGTATTAATATGTTGCAGTACTCACAATACGTTATTACTGTCCTGAAATGCTCACACAACATTATTCCTGAGTTGCAAGGCTCTCAACACCTATTTGTATTTTGCAACATTCACAACACGTTATCACTGTTGCGTAATACTATAACAATAATATATTATATAATATATACAAGTTTCTAGAATTAGGAAATAAAATAAAACGTGTTTGAATATTTAAAATTTGATTAATTAGACGAAAAATATTATTGAAATAACAATAAAGTATTTTGTGGCCAATAAATGGTAAAAAGGAAATTGGACGTACTGTTGACTTTGAGTCCGAACTGGTGACCGCGTGAACACCGGGTCCGACCTCCCAGTCTGGCCACGACCCTTCCTGCCTAATGAAGAACTCAGTAGTCATACATTCATCCACTTCATCATACATCATCAATTGACATTGAATCTGTGTGAGGAAGCGAGGTAAGGCAATGTAAGGTAACTATGAGGTGAAATTGCAAGGAGGGTATGATATATTAAAATCGTCTCGGATATACAAGGACGAAGTGAAGGAATGGAAGCTTCCACTTGGACCATCGGGCATCGAGCGCTGACTCTGCATGAAGCCAGAGATCGGAGTGGAGTAACGGTGCCCAAACACTTGGACCATAATTGTTTTCTCATTTTTTCGCACTCTATAAAGTGAATAGTTCAAAATCCAATTATCTAATTGCTCAGTACGTCAAATTTTGTACTATGTTGCACATTGCTACAAAACTACTATCTAAACAGTAGGATGGGTTGTACAAACTTAAAAGTTTTAAATTCTTGCACTAAACTTTGTCAATAATTTTCTTGAAGTTATTTCTCTACAATGAATACTGTAGTGAATAGGTTCTCAATGCCATACAAATTACGCATTTCACTAAATTATGTAATATTATAGCAATAGTTAAGGTAATTATGGTAATATTATGGTACTAGTTAAGGTAATTATGGTAATATTAGAGTAATAGTTAAGATAATTAAAGTAATATTAAAGTTATAGCTAAGGTAAATTTGGTCAATTCCTCTCAATATGTTACGGCATTGAACATATTTTTCGTTATATTTCTTTTCTCATGCTAGAGAAGATCGAATCCTGAATGACAACTTTGCTGTAAATGAAAGTTCATATATAGAGAAATAAAAATTACACATACATAACACGAATGCATAGGTGAGTGTTCCAACGTAAAGAAATAACTTGCTGTGAATGTTACATCACACGAATGAAGTGTTGTGAGTCATACAACACAGAAAAAAACATGTCGAAACACGTATTAACAACAGGAAAATTATGTATTGCAATATGTTATTCCTGACCGGTGTAACACTCACAACACGTTATTTCTGCTTTGTAACTGTCACATTAATTTATTTTGTGTTGCAAACTAAAAACACTTTATTTCTGCATTTGAAATATCACAATTGGATATTTATGTGTAGCAGCACTCAGAGAATGTCACTTCTTTGTTGCAACACACATAACACGTTATTACTCTCCTGAATTACTTACTATACACTATTTCAGATTTGCAACACTCACAACACGTTATTTCTGTGTCGTAATTCTATAATAATAATACATAATATAATACATAAAAGGTAGTAGAATTGGTAAAAAAAACGTGACCAAATATTTTAAATATGATTAAAAAGATGATAAATAGTATCGAATTAAATCTAAAGCATTTTGAGGCCAATATATGAAAAAGAGGAACCTAGGGGGAAAATTCGAACTGGTGACAGCGTGAACACCGGATCCGACCTCACTGTCTGGCTATGACCTTCCTGCTTATTGAAGAACTCAGCAGTCATACCTTTATCAACTTTATCGTACATCATCAAGTGACATATGAGGCACGATGATAAAAAAAAATAAGTAAGGATAAAACATCAATGTGAAGAATCGATGTAAGGTAAGGTAATAATGACGTGAAAGTACTTCTCTAGTATAATTATATAAAACGTGGAAGGAATATTAGAATGAGCTGGTATATTTGGCTACTAAAACTATTAATTATTAGTCTACTGATAATTATGCTAATAAAGATTAAACACAGCTTAGTTGTAAGGAGAGTTCAGTTGATTATGTAATCATACACCTGTCCTGAACATGGGAGCCACATTCTCGAATGACATAGCGTCAAGGTAAATATGGGTTTGAAAGATTAGTGGCGGTTGTCACCTCTTTCTCGGCGTCATCTGTGAAATAATTACATACTAATACAAGTGATAAACCTGAGACTTATATTCATAAGAGATTAATATCTGTAAAGAAATGACCTTTCCCGTTCCGGAGCTCTGTCGGCATCATAACCGGACTACAAGAACTTTCTATAATACTTGCCAGTTATAATGATATTTCTTACTAGTAGCCCGGAAACGATGCTTCCCAAGGAAGCGAAATCGTCGGTTGGGTGGACTTCTGAAGATCCTGTGGCACATATGTGAGTGTTGCAACGTATACGAATAAAGTGTCATGAGTGTTACATCAAAGGAATGAAGTGTTGTGAGTGATGCGAAATATAAATGACAAATTGTGAGTGTTGAAAAATATATATAACTTGTTGTGAGTTAGGCAACACAGAAATATAATATTGTGATTGTTCAAATGCACAAAACAAGAAAAAAAGTGTTTGTAGTTTTGCACACAGAAAATACCGTATTGCGAGTACTGCAATACAGCAATAACATGCAGTAGGTGTTGCAACGTTGGAACACAGGAATAACGTGTTGTGAATGTTTCACTTTCACGTTATTTTTGTCCTTAAATACTTGCTATTCATTTTTTCTGAGTAGCAATGCTAACAACACATTATTTATATTTTGCAACACTCACAGTGTTATTGCTGTATTTCAACACTCACAACACATTATTACTGTTTTGTAATAATATAATAATAATAAACACTATAATATTTACAAGTTGCTAGAATCTATATATAATACGTGATTTAATATATAAAATATGAATAAAAAGATGAAAAATATTATTGAATTAAAACTTAAGTGTTTTGTTGCCAATATATGAAAAAAAGGAAGCCCTCACCTAACTCTTGGAGTTCGAAATGGCGACCGCATGAACACCGGGTCCGACCTCCAAGTCTGACCACGACGCTTCCTGCTTAATGAAGAACTCAACACTCATATATTCATCCACTTCATCATATATCATCAATTGCTATTTGAGGCATGAGAAGAAAAATCAGGAACGAAAAGCGTGAGGAAACAAGGTAAAGTAATGTGAGCTAATTATGAGGTGAGAGTATGAGTAAGGCCAGTATGATTATATAGCACTTGGAAGGAATATTAAGATCATCTGGGATATATTAGGACAAAGTGAAGGAATGGAAGCTGTCACTTGGCCCATCGCGGATCAAACCCAGAAACTGCAAGATGCGAGAGGACGGAGTGGAGTAACGATGCCCAAGAACTCGGACAATCGGGGAACGAACACAAAGGTATTTTATAAACAGCACAGATCTAATCAATTTAAGCAAACTGAAGTGTACACAGTGGTTCTCACCAGTTATTTAAGGTATATAAATTAGTTATGGAACTTGGTATTTATCTAATTTTGTCACAGGCTGTTTATAGCCACGATGATGATGTTCACCTAAATATGCTCAACTAGATGTGCTCACCTAGATGTGCCTACCTGTATTTGCTCACCTTTATGTGCTCATCTAGATGTTCTCACCTAATTCTGCTCACCTAAATGTGTTAACCTAATTGTGATCACATAGGTGTTTTCACTCTAATAATCAGTCTGTCATCTTGTTTAAAGCTTAAGTATAACTGATACCTTAAGCTGATTTTGTAATGTTTTGTAATGTTTTTTTCAGTAAAGATCGCATTGTAGGAACCGCAATTGAAAGATTAGTGAAAAAAGGTATACATCAACATATATGACGAATAGATTAGATTAAGATTACCTTTCAGTTTGCATATTCAAATGCATACGCACGTGTTGTGCTTTGTGCAACATATATGAATAGCGTTTTGTAAGTGTTTAAACACAGAAATGAGGTGTTGTAAGTGTTGCAACACAGAAAAAACATGTAGGAACTCTCACTCACAACATGTAAATTATGTGTTGCAATAAGGTATTACTACCTGTTGCAACACTCACAACATGTCATTCCTGTGCTATAGCGTTACACTTATACCTATAACATGTTATTAATATGTAGCAGTACTCACAACACGTTGTTCTGCGTTATAACAATCGCATTATGGTATTGTCTTGACATATTTACAGTGTGTCATTTCTGAGTTGCAAGGCTCACAAGACGTTATTTATATTTCGCAACAATCACAATACGTTGTTGCTGTGTTGCAACACTCACGTCACGGTATTACTGTTTCATAATGTAATAATAATAATAAATTACATAACATTTTAAAATTTCTAGAGTTCTTAAATAACACGTGATTGAATATTTAAAATTTGATTAAATAGATGAAAAATAGTTTTAGATTAAAACTAAAGTGCGTAATATATGGATAAAACAATCTGCGTAATATATGGATAAAACAATCTGCGTAATATATGGATAAAACAATCTGCGTAATATATGGATAAAACAATCTGCGTAATATATGGATAAAACAATCTGCGTAATATATGGATAAAACAATCTGCGTAATATATGGATAAAACAATCTGCGTAATATATGAATAAAAGGAAGCTTACTTTGAAACTGAGAGTTCGAACTGGTGATCGCATGAACACCGGGTTCCACTTCCCAATTTGACCACGACGCTTCCTGCTTAATGAAGAACTCAACACTCATACATTCATCCACTTCACCATACATCTTCAACTGACAATTGAGGCCTGAGAAGCAAAAATCCGCGAGGAAAATAATATATGGAAAAGATGTAAGGTAAGGCAAGTTAATTATGAGGAGAAAGCTCTAGCCAGTATGCTTATATATCACTTGCAAGGGACATTAGGATGAGCTGGGATGTTGGTATGAATACCAGTAGAATTAGACCAGTATGAATATATAATACTTGGAAGGGACATTAGGATGGGCTGGGTTGTGAGGCTGAAGTGAAGGAACGGTGCTCAACGAACTGCTCCATCAGGGATCAAACGCCGACCCGGCAAGAAGCAGAAGTATGGAGTGAAAAAAACGGTGCCCAATCACTTGGACCTTTGGGGGATTGAATGGAAAACATATTTTCTAGACTTCATAGATCTCAATAAAATTAAACAAAGCGAACTCTTCGAAGTTATTGTTTCCAATTTATTAAGGTATATTTGGGAGTTATTCTACTTAGTATTTATTTATTAAATAAATAATTTGCTTGAATAGGTTGTTTATTGGCGTACATTAACATCTTAAACACCCTAATAAACAGTGGTTCATCTTGCTTAACGCTTAGGTATTATTGGCACCTAAAGCTGGTTTGTACATTTTATCTTCTTTAAGTAATGAACGTAAGGCTGAGAAAAAAGTGAATATCAAGTGTAATTGACACTTAGATCAGATAAGATTTTTCTTATCTTAGTGTTCAAATGTTTGCCCGAAGCTTAAATAAAAATGTCTTGACGTTATTTTTCTATATTCAGGACTTAAGTGAAAAGGTACTTAATGCCATACACATTTCATATTTTCACTAAATTATGCAATATTATAGTACTAGTTTAAGTAAATATGGCACAATTAAAGGAACAATGATAATTAACGTAAGATTGTGGTGATAATTAAGGTTATTATCTTAAAATAAAGTAATAATTAAAGTAGTTATGCTAATATCATAGAAATAGTTTAAGTAAATATGGAAATATTATAGTTTTAGTTATGGCAATTATCGTATATTCCTTTCAATATATTACAGCAGTTAACATATTTTTTATTACAAAACTTTATTGACCCGAGAGAGGAAAAAGCGTGAATGAAAACATGACTGTAGTTAAAACTTGTCAAATTCATATCCAGATATACGCAGACTTAACACGAATTAACACTGACATGCTATAAGTGTTGTAGCGTACAGGAACAGAGTGTTTTGTGTGTGGCAACACAGGAATAAGTTTTTGTGAGTGTTGTAAATTTGAATAAGGTGTTGTGAGTGTTGCAACACTGAAATGAGAAGTTATAAGTGATGGAACACAAGAAGGAGGTGTTGCAAAACAAAACTTTTTGCGAGTGTTGCAACAAAATATTACATTCCCAATTACATTGGGGATGTAATTGACAATTACATTCCCAATACATTCCATGTATTCCCAATACATTTCATGTATTGGTGGCAGTACATAAATCTTATACTGTGAGGGTTTCATCATGTTATAACTGTGTTGCACCGTTTGAACACACACAACATATTATGCCTTCGTGGTAACACAACACGTTATTTCTGTATTGCTACACACAACACCTTATTTCAATGTTGCAACACCCAGAACGTATTTATAAGTATTGCAACTTTTACAACACATTATTTATGTTGTAACACTCATAACGCGTTTGCTGTTATTGCCTTGCTGCACGACACTTCATAGCTGAGTTGTAACACTCACATCACGGTATTATAGTGTTGCAAATTTGCAACTCTCATCGTTCAATTTCTGTGTTGCAACACTCGTGTTAGGACCGCGATGCAACACTCACAACTCGCATTCCCATCAAGCGTTTAACGTTGTATTCTTGCCCGATATTAATGTTTTATTGTTAATATGTATTTATAAAATATTTAGCGATTGAATAAATAAAGGTGATAGAAAATATAACTAACAAGTGATTAAATAGTTGCTTAAAAATAAATGAATAAATAAAACGTGACTGAAGAAAGAAAGTAAATCAGACTGAATAGCTAGTAAAGATGATAACTAAAGAAATATAGGTGATTAAATATCTAAAAACGGGTGATAGTATTGTAAATGATGCTCTAACAAATAGATAAAATGATATAAATAAATATATTAAAGTTGTTGTAATATAATAATTAAATGTGATTGAACTATTAAAAAGTGATTAAATAAAATTTCGATAAATAAAATTGCGATTGAATAATTAAAAATGAGCTATTATTGATTAACTAAATGAAAAAAAAGAAGTTTTTTTATTATTATTATTTTCTACCACAAACGTGGCCACACATTTACAATGCTTACCAGCATATATATACATTTTCTTCTGTCCTCCATGGACAGGGTTAGAGATGTGTTAAACATATAGTTCAAGGGTTTATTGAACAATCAACCACAGAAGGTGATTCGGTGCTTTTAAAATGCTAAGCTAACCTACATACGTAAATACATAGATGCACAGATTTACGTATGCCCTACATAAAGTGTTCGATGTGTCTTTTACATAGTGTCATTAATGTGCATTTACAAAGGTGAAATGTAATTCTGATCAGCTTCCATATATACTTTATACACATACATATACATATACACACACACACACGCACACATATACGTACACATACATATATACATACATGTATACATACATATATACACACACATGCATTCAAATACATTTGTCTCTTCTACTCTGACAGAGTGAGATAGCTGATAGAGAAACTAGCGTGCAATTAAGCACTAAATCAATGAAGGTGATGAAGGTGCTTTTACAAGCTCAGGTTATATAGTTACATCACATACATACATTATATAATTGATACATTACATGGTTAATCTAGGGTAGAAGCCCAATATGTCATCAAGTGTTCCAGTACTCATATAGTAATTACACAGTTCAGCATACCTTAGCCTAGGAGGGCGAAAGTCAGTCAACTTCAAAAAAAGAAGTGAAAAGAGAGAGTTCGAGCTGGGGACCAAACAAACAAAAAAATATGTGCGATTCAATCATAAATAAAGGCGATTAAACAAAAAATATACATAATTAAATATGCAGAAAAGGGTAATTGGATTAATAAATAAATAATGACTGAACAAGTAAAGATAATGTGATAAAAAGAGAAAATATATAACGCATAAATTTATAAATAAAACGTGATTGAACATATAAAATTTGATTAAATAATTGAAAAATATTATTGAATTAACACAACAGTATTTTGTTGCCAATATATCGAAAAAAGGAAACATAATTGCATTATAAGAGTTTGAACTGGTGACCGCGTAAACAGCGGGTCCGACGTCCCAGTCTGACCACGACGCTTCCTGCTTAATATAGAACTCATCGCTCATACATTCATCCACTTCATCATACATCTTCAATTGATATTTAAGGCATGATGAGATAAAATCATGAAAGAAAATAATCTCTGTGAGGAAACGAGGTAAGGTAAATATGAGGTGAAAGTACTAGGCCAGAAAATAGCACTTAGAAGGGATATTAAGATCATCTGGAATATATAATGACGAAGTGAAGGAATGGAAAGGTATCACTTGGACCATTGGGGATCGAACACGGACTCTGCAAGAAGCGAGAGTACGGAGAGGAGTAACGGTGCCCAAACACTTGGACCATCGGGGATCGAACACAAATGTATTTTATAAGCAGCACAGCTCTAATAAATTTAAGGAAACTGAAGTGTACACATTAGTTCTCACCATTTCTTTAAGGTATATAAATTAGTTACTGAACTTGGTATTTATCTAATAAATTAATAATTTTTGCACAGGTTTATAAGCATAAATTTTCACCTAGAAGTGCTCACCTAAATTTGTTCACCTAAATGAGTCCACGTTTATGTGTTCACCTGGATGTGCTCATTTAGATGTTCTCACTTTAATAATCAGTCTTTCATCTTGTTTAAAGCTAAAGTATTAATGACACGTTAAGATGATTTTATACTGTTCATGTTTGTCTGAATAATAATTGCATGATAAGAATCAAATTCAATTAATATAGAAAAAAAGAATCGTCAGTATATTTGACGTATATATCAGATTAAGATTTGTCGTTTAGTTGGTCACAATTGTTTAAAACCCAGAAAAAAACAGATCTATGGAACATGACTTTTTAGATGACAAATAGTACTGAATTAAAAGGAAAGTATGTTGTGGCCAATACATGGAAAAAGGAAGCTCAAATGCACGATTCAGGTAGAGTTCGAACTGGTGACCGCGTGAACACCTAGGTCTAACCTCCCAGTCTGACCACGAAGCTTCCTGCTTGATGAAGAACTCAGCAGTCATACATTCATATACTTCATCATACATCATCAAGTAACATATGAGGCATGATGAGAGAAAATCAGTAGGGGAAAAAATATCTGTGAGGATACTAGGTAAGGTATGGTAAGGAAAGGTAATAAAGAGGCGAAAGTACTTCTCTAGTTTGATTATATAGTATTTGTTAAGGATAATAGGGTGAGCTGGGATATATAAGGACGGACTGAAGGAGCGGTGCCCACCGACTTCGACCATCAGGGATCAAACAAAAATTTATTATATATCCAGCATTGATCTAAATAAATTTAAGCAAAATGAAGTATTTAAAGCTCTCGCTAATTATTGAAAACTATAACAACGAGGTTTTGAACTTTGTATTTATCGAATTAATAATTTTTTGGATAGATTGTTTAAAGGTACGATGTTCACCATATGTGTTCACCTAGTATATTCACCTAAACGTGTTTGTTTATGTGTGTTCACCTTAATAATCATTGTTTATTCTTGTTTAAAGCTTAAATATTACTAAGACCTGAAGCTGATTTTGTACATTTCAAGAAGTTTGTTTTTTATATGATAGAAATGTTTACATGATTGAAATTCTATCTGTATGATTGGTATTTTTAGTAATGAACGAATGACAGCAAATTAAGACAATATCTGTGTATTTAACATAAAGATCAGAAATGGATTTTTCTTTTAGTTGGCCTCAAGTGTTGAAAGCCAGAAACACCAGATGGATAGACAATTATTTTATAATACGTTTTAACTTATGATTCAATTTTTTTCCTATATTTACTTTCAAAGAGAAACAAAAATACACAGACATAACACGAATGCATAAACGTGTTGTGAGTGTTGCAACACACAGGAATAATGTGTTGCAACACAAATAGCGCCTTGTGAGCGTTACAAAACAGAAATGAGGTATTATGAGTTATGCAAGACAGGAATGAGGTGTTGCGAGGTGAGTGTTGCAGCACTGTAATAACACGTTGTGGTTAATGGAACATATGAATGTTTTTTATTTAAAAACGACAAAATTTCTGAGTGTTGCAACACACACAACCCATTTTTGCTTCGTTTCAACACTCACAATACGTTTTTTCTGCATTGAAATACTCACATGTTATTCATGTGTTGCAAAGTTATACCTCCCACAAGAAGTTTTTATGTGATGCAACTCTCAACTATTATTTCATGGTATTTAACGTTGATTCCTTTCACGATATAAATTTTTCATTGGTAATATGTAAATAAAAAACAATATTGATTGCATGGATCGATAAAAGATTATAGAAAATATAACTAAAAAGTTTAAAATAGATGAACAGAAAGTAACTAAACAAATAAAACGTTATATATTAAATAAATCATATGCGATTGATTAATGATTACTGGTGATTAAACAGATAAATATATGTGATCAAATATCTAGATAAAGATGATTGCATTAATAAATATTGATTGAACCAATAAATATAATGTGATAAAAAGTGAAAAGATAAAATTTGCTAGAATTTATAATTAAAACGTGATTAAATATTAAAAATTTGATTAAATAGATGAAAAATACCTTTAGATTATAACTGAAATATTATCTGGGTAAAGCATTGGGAAAAAAAGGAAGCTCAAATTCAAGCTCAACACAGGTCGAACTGGTGACCGCGTGAACACCGCGTCCGGCCTCCCTGTCTGACAGCGACGCTTCCTGTTTAATGAAGAACTCAGCAGTCATACATTCATCCACTTCATCATACATCTTTAACTAACAATTGAGGCGTGTGAAGGAAAAAGTTGGGAAGGAAAATTAATCTCTATGAGAAGAGGAAGTAAGGTACGGTAAGGTAAGGAAATGATGAGGGAAAAGCGCCAGGCCAGTTTGAATATATAACACTTGGAAGGGACATTAGGATGACCTGGGATGTGAGGACGGAGTGGAGGAATGGTGCTCAACCACTTAGACCATCGGGGATTGAATAGAAAACATATTTTATAGATATCATAGACCTCAATAAAATTAAACAAAGTGATCTATTCGAAGATATTTTCTAAAATTTATTAAGGTATATTTGGGAGATATTCTACTTAGTATTAATTTAATAAACAAATAATTGGTTTGCACAGGCTGTTTATGGGCATAAAATAATTATGGTAACATCTTAGTAATTGTTCAGGTAATTATGATAGAATTACAGTATTCGTGAAGGAAATTCTCTTATTGCTTTCAATATCTTACGGCGGTTAAAATGTTTTTGATTGCATAGCTTAATTGAGCCAAGAGAGGAAACGTGAATGAAAACCGGACATAAATTAAAACTTGTCATATTCATATCCAAAAATACACAGATTTAAAACGAATAAACAGACATGTTGTAAGTGTTGCAACGCACGGGAATAGCATTTTATGGGTGTTGCAACACAGGAATAAGGTGCTGTGAGTGTTGCAAATTTGAATAAAGTCTTGTTAGTCTTAAAACACTGAAATGATTGTTTTGAATGTTGCAATTAAAAAAACATATTGTGATGCAAAAACAACCTCTGTGCCACGGGGACAGTTATTAAAGTTATAGTTAAGATAATTATAGTCAATTCCTTTCAATATGTGACGGCATTGAACATATTTTTCATTATGTTTCTTTACTGATGCTAGAGAGGAAAGAATCCTGAATGTAAATGAAAGTAAATATATACCTCGCTGTAAATGAGTCCACATATAGAGAACGAAAGTTACACAGTTATAACACGAATGCATATTGTGAATGTTGCAAAGTATATGAATACCGTGTTATGAGTGTTACATCACAAGAATGAAGTGTTGTAAGTGTTGCAACACAGAAATAACTAATTTTCAGTGTTGCAAAACATAAATACAGTGTTATGAGTGATGCAAGACAGAAATAACATATTGCGATTGTTCCAAAGTAAAAATAAAATATTTTTGTTTTGCAACAAAGAAAATAACATATTGTGAGTGTTATAACGCAGAGTAACGTGTTGTGAGAACTGCAATATAGTAATATCATGCCATAGGTGTCGCAACGTTGCATCACCGTTATAACGTGTTGTGAGTGTTGCACCGGTAAAAAATAATTTATTGTAACACATAATTACCGTGTTGTGAGTGAGAGTTACATCATATGTTTTTCTGTGTGTCAAAACTCACAACACGTTATTTCTATCCTGAAATACTTGCAATACATTATTTCTGAGTTGCAATGCTGACAACACTTTTTTTTATTTTGAAACACTCACAATGTCATTGCTGTGTTGCAATACTCACAGCACGTTATAACTGTTTTGTAATAATATAATAATAATATATAATATAATATATACAAGTTGCTAAAATCGATAAATAAAACGTGATTGGATGTTTAAAATAGGAGTAAATAGATAAACAATGTTATTAAATTAAAACATTAGTAATTTGTATCCAAAATATATGGAAAAAAAGGAAGACTACCCCCGTGAGTTCGAACTGGTGACCACGTGAACACCAGGTTCGACCTCCCAGTCTGACCACGACGCTTCCTGCTTAATGAAGAACTCAACACTCATACATTCATCCACTTCATCATACATCTTCAATTGACATTTGTGGCATGAGAAGACAAAATCATGAAGGAAAAGAATGTCTGTGAGGAAGCGAGGTAAGGTAAGGTAATGTAATTATGAGGTGAAAGTACTAGGCCAGTATGATTATATAGCACTTGGAAGGGATATTACGATCAGCTGGGATATATAAGGACGAAGTGAAAGAATGGAAAGCTACCACTTGGGGCTTCGGGGATCGAGCGCGGACTTCTGCAAGAAACGAGAGGAAGGAGTGGAGTAACGGTGCCCAAGCACTTGGACCATCGGGGGATCGAACAGAAACGTATTTTATAAGCAGCCCAGATCTAATAAATTTAAGCAAAGTGAAGTGTACACAGTTGTTCTCATCAGTTCTTCAAGGTTTATCAATTACTTACTGTGTTTGTTAGTTATCTAATAAATTAATAATTTTGCACAGGCTGTTTATTTGTACGAAGATGATGTTCACCTAAATGTGCTCCCCTAAATGTGTCCCCTATTATTTGCTCACATGGATGTGCTCACTTATATGTTCTCACTCAAATAATCAGTCTTTCATCTTGTTTAAATCTTCAGTATTACTGACACCTTAAGCTGACTTTGTCTCGTTCCTGTTTGTTTTAGTATTGATTGCATGGTAGGATAATTGTTGAATTATGTTGAGAAAAAAAGGGATTCATAAGTATATTTGACGTATAGATCAGATTAAAAATTTTTTTTTTTAGTTGGTCACAAGTGCTTAAAACCTAGAAAAAAACAGATCGATTGAACATGACCCTATGGTTGTTTATACCAGCCGATCCTCCTGTTTTGGTAGTGCTTATAGTTACGATGAGGACATTAGTACATATTCCGACTTAAAACGCAGAAAGTTGAAATCGGTACCATTGAAATAGGACAAACCTGAAAAGATTTTATATGTATGTTGCAAAGACAAATTAAACTAACCTAACCTAACCTTCCTAGACCTAATACACGATATCTGTATGAGACCTAATATAGTACATATGTGTGCTATACTAGGCTTAGGAATATTCATGTTTTTTTTTTGCCTCATTTTTCAGACTCAGAAAAGTGATTAATACAAAATTCTACCATCTGAATGCTTAGCATGTAAATCTTTGTACTATGGTGCACAGTGTTACAAAAACTACTATCTAAACAGGAAGATGGGTTGAACACATTTACAAGGGGCCATATATATATAAAGACAAATACACAGACATATGTTATTCTTGACAGGTACAACACTAACAACGCGTTATTTATGTGTTGCAACGGCTACCGCATGGTATTACCGTGTTGCAGGAATTGCCACACGTTTTTTTCGGTGTTATAACTGTCACAGTACGTTATTTTTTGTGTTGCAAACTAAAAACACTTTATTTCTGCATTTCAACAATCACAATATAATATTTATATGTTGCAGCACTTACAGAATGTCATTTCTTTGTTGCAACACACACAACAAGTTCTTACTATCTTGAATTACTTACTATACATTATTTAAACGTTGAAACACTCACAACACGTTATTACTGTTTCGTAATATTATTATAACAGTAAATATTATAATACATTAATGTTGCAAGAATTCGATAAATATAACGTGATTGAATATTTAAAATATGATTAATTAGAATGAAAAATAGTAACAAATTAAAACTAAGGCATTTTGTGGCCAATATATGAAAAAAAGGAAGCTGATATGACTGTTCGAACTGGTGACCAGCGTGAACACCGGGTCCGACCTCCCTGTCTAACCTCGACGCTTCCTGCTTAATGAAGAATTCAACAGTCATACATTCATCCACTTCATCATACATCATCAAGTAACTCATGAGGCATGATGAAAAAAAAGTCATTAAGGATAAAACATCACTGTGAAGAAGGGATGTAAGGTAAGGTAATAATGAGGTGAAAGTACGCCTCGAGTATGAATTTATAACACGTGGAAGGGATATTATAATGAGCTGGTATGTATAAGGATAAATTAAAGGAACGGTGCCCAACCACTTCGACCATCGGGTGATCGAACACAAATTTATTTTTTAAACAGCACAGATCTAAATAAAATTTAGCAAATTGAAGTGTTAAGTTCTCACCAATTATTTAAGGTATATCGACACGGTTTTGAACGTTGCATTTCTGTAATAAATTTATAATTTTTTGAATATGTTGTTTATTGTCAAGATTGTTACCCCATATGTGGTCACCAAGTGTGTTCACGTCTAGTGTTCACCTAGTGTGTTCACATCTAGTGTTCACCAAGTGTGTTCACATCTAGTGTTCACCAAGTGTGTTCACATCTAATGTTCAGCTAGTGAGTTCACTATCTAGTGTTCACCTAATGTGTTCACATCTAGTGTTCACCTAGACCTGTTAACTTACATGTGTTCACCTAGTGTTTACCCTAATAATCAGTGTTTCATCTTTAAAGCTAAAATATTACTGAGACATGAAGCTGATTTTATTCATAAATTTATAAAAATTTTTTTACAATGATAACATGGTAAGAATACGATCTTTATGATTTGTGGTTTTTAGTAATGAACGAATGTAAGAGAAAAAAAAGAATATCAGTATGACGTATAGATTAGATTAGATTAGAATATGACGTATAGATTAGATTTTGATTTTCCTTTTAGTTGGCCTCAAATGCTGAAAGCCACAAACAACAGATGAATGAAAAATGATTTTATAATATTTATAAGTAAAGGCTTCAAATACTTTCCCCTAAACGTGTTTAAAAAATTCTTGATGTTCTTGTTAACATTTCAGACTTAAGTGAATAGATTATTGATGTTATTTGTTAACATTTCAGACATAAGTGAATAGATTCTTAATGACATTCAAATTTACGCCTTTTCATTATGTAATATCATAATAAATAAAAGTATATTAATTTCATGTAGATAATAAATAAAAATATATTACTTTAATGTATATAGTAAATATATGAACATTCTTATCCGTATGTTAAGGCATTCAATTTTGCATTTATCTTAATCTTTATCATTGAGTCTAGAGAGAAAATAACATGAATGCTAACCTTGCTGTAACAGAATTTCTACATAAATATAGAAACAGAAATACAAAAACATAAAACGAATGCGTACACACATGCTGTGAGTGTTTCAATACATAATACGATGTTGTTGGTGCTGCAATACATAATTGAGTGTTGTGAGATTTTCAACGCATTAATATCGTGTTGTGAGTGTTGCATCATATAAATAACGTTTTGTGATTGTTGCAACACAGGGAAAAAGATGTTGAGTGTTGCAACAAGTAAATGTGATGTTAGCAGGGTAAGTGTGGTAACACATGATTGTGATGTTGGAAGTTGAGTGTTGCAGCACTGGAATAATGTGTTAAGTAGTTTGCAACACAGGAATGAGGTGTGATAATTTAAAAACAGACAAAACTTGATGTGAGTGTTGCAACACAACACATTATTCATGTGTTGTTACACTCGCATGGTATTCCTGTATTGTAACTATCAAAACAGGTTTTTAATGTTCTGCAACTCTCACATGTCTTCTTTTCATGAAGAGTTTAACGTTAAATCCTTTCACGATATTCAGTATTTCAATGCTAATATGTAAATAACAAAATATAATCTATTGCATTGAACGATAAAATATGATTGAAAAGGTCACTAAAACAATCTTAAATAGATGAAGAGAATGTGATTAAAGAAATAAAGCGTAATATATTTAAAAATCATATATGCGAATGAATATTTAATAAAGGTGATTATACAGTTAAATATACGTGATTAGTAGTCATCCATCAGTCTCAGGAGACTTTGGAGTTGCGCTCTGGTTGTTGGTCTGGAGTGGCCTTTCCAGGGTCCAAAGCCAGGGTAGATTGATCTGGAAGAGAAGCTGACACCCCATGCAGCAGGTCCCCTCCCCCCTCTTCATGGCGCCGAAGGACTCCAATGGAAAGGCAAACGCCAATACGACTGGTTCCAGCGCCGTCACAGGAACTGTCAGTGCGAGGTTAAAGGCAACAACGAACTGCCCTAAGGGCTCCAGCTCCGGAGTTGACTTCGAAGTTAGTAAAAGAAGGCACAAGGACTCCAAACCCGGAGACTGCCGTGGTCGGGGCCGAAGAAGAACCACCCAAACAAGAGCAAGAACGACCCCTGACCACAGTAGATATACCTGATTAAGTATCTAAAAAGGGGTGATTGGGTTTATAAGTAAGTGATGACTGACCAAATAAATATAATGTGATGAAAAGATAAAATATAAAAGTTGCTATAATAGATCAATAAACGAGCTTGAATATTTACAATTTTATTAAGTAGATGAAAAATAGTATTGGATTAAAATTAAAGTATTTTTTTGTTAATAAATGGAAAAAGGAAGTGAAGACAGAGTGAAGAATTGGAACTGGTGACCGCGTGAACACCGGGTCCGACCTCCCAGTCTGACCACGACGCTTCCTGTTTAATTAATGAAGAACTCAACACTCATACATTCATTCACTTCTTCATACATCTTCAATTGACAATTGAAGCATGAGAAGCAAAACTCTGTGAGGAAAAATATCTTAGGAAAAAATGTTAGGTAAGGCAAGGTAATTATGAGGTGAACGCGCTAGGCCAGTATGCCTATAAAGCACTTACAAGGGACATTAGGATGAGCTGGGATGTGAGGACGGAGTGAAGGAACACTGCCCAATCACTTCGACTTCGGGGACCGAATATAACGATATTTTATTCACAGCAGAGATCTGAATATATATAAACAAAGGAAACTGCATACAGTTGTTCTGTGGAATTCTTTAAGGTATATGAAGATTTTATTCTATTTAGTATTTATTTAATTAATTAATTACTTTTGGGATAGGTTATTTAAAGGCATTGATGTGCTCACCTAGATGTGCTCACGTAAAAGAGATCACCTAGATGTGGTCACTTAGTAGTGCTAACCCTAGATTTCAGCGTTTAGTATTACCGAAAACTAAAGCTTTTTTTTCTTTTAAATTAGTTTTCTAGTAATGATCACATGACAGGAATTTTATCTGTATGATTAGAAAGAAATTAATAACAGTGTATTTAGCGTATATATGTTTGATTTTTATATTACTTTTTGTTCGCCGCAAGTGCTGAAAGAAAGAAGCAACAGACAGATGGAACTTGACTTTATACTGTGTTTAAACTCATAAGATTCAAATATTTCCGTAAACCCTTTAGAAAAAAATGTCCTTCAAGTTATTTTTCTTCATTGAAAATTTAATTTAATAGAATCTTTATGATAGAGAAATTACGTGTTTCCACTAACTTATGTAATATTTATAATAGTAGCTACGATAATTATGATAATACTATAGTAATAGCTAAAGCATTATGGTAATATTTATGGTAAATACATAAATATTCCTTTTAAATACAGAGGAAGTATGAACATTCCTATAAATATGTTATGGTATTCATTACAAAATTTATTACATTTTATATTGATGCTAGAGAGGAATTAAGGAATCCGGAATGAGATCCATCCTATGAACGAAAATCAAATTGTAAACACCCAAAAAAATCAGATTTAACATAACTGCATTCACACATGTTGTGAGCTTTGCAAAGCTTCGGAATAGAGTGTTGTGAGCGTTTCAGTAAAAGAATTTGTTGTGAGTGTTGCAACACAGGAATTAGTTGTCAATTATGCCTCAATGAATGATGTGATATTTCATGTGAGTGTTGCATGCGAATATCACTATTTCTTGCAACACAGAAATAATATGTTGCAAAACCGGACTAACATATTTGTTGTGAATGTGGCAAGAGAAAATACTATACCGTGAGTGATGCATCACGTTATTTATGTGTTGCAATGCAGCACTCACTCACCACATATTATCTCTGTGTTGCAATGCTGCAACTCTCACGACATAATATCCCTGTGTTGCAACATTGAAACCATATTACTTCTATCTCGCAACACGTTTACCTGTTCGTCGCACGCAACATACACAACACGTTATTCCATCCCGCTGCAACATTCACAAGAAGTTATTCCTGTATTACAACGTTGTAACACTCACAACATATTATTACTGTGTGTCAGCGTTCATAACACTTTATTTCATCGTTGCATTATTTCAACACTTTTGTTCTGTGGTGCAAAACTCACAACATATCACTAATGAGTTGTAACACGCACAACTGGTTATTTGTGCTGTGTAACTCTCACAACACGCTAATCATGTAGTGCAATGATGTAACACAACACTCACAATCTATAATTTATACGTGCAACACTTACAGAACGTCATTTCTGTGTTGCACAACTCACAAAAAGGCATTTATGTGTTGTAACACTCACAACACATTATTCCTATTTTGCATCGCTTCATCACTCACTCATCGTTATTTATTTTTCGCAACACTTACGATACGATGTTGCTGTGTTGCAACACTCACAAAACTTTATTACTGTTTCGTAATACTATAATAATAATAAATTATATAATATATGAAAGTTACTATAATTCGCAAATAAAACGTGATAGAATGTTTAAAATTTGATTAAATAGAAGAAAAACAGTTTTAGAATAAAACTAAAATATTATCTCCGTAATATATGGAAAAAAGGAAGCTCGAATAGCATGACGTGAAGTTCGAACTGGTGACCGCGTGAACACCAGGTTCGACCTCCCAGTCAGACCACGACGCTTCCTGCTTAATGAAGAACTCAACACTCATACATTCATCCACTTCATCTTACATCATTAATTCACAGTTGAGCCTGAGAAACAAAAATCTGTGAGGAAAAATTCTTAGGAAAAGATGTAGGGTAAGGAAATGTATGAGGTGAAAACGCTTGGCCAGTATGCCTATATAGCACTTGGAAGAGACATTATGATGAGCTGGGATGTGAGGATGGTTTGAAGGAACGCTGCCCAACCACTTCGGCTACCGGGGACGAACATAAACATATTTTATACACAGCAAAGATCTGAATATATTTAAACAAAGAAAACTCTATACAGTTGTTCTAAGGAATTCTTTAAAGCATATGAAGATTTTATTCATCTAAGTATTTATTTATTAAATTAATTATTTAGGGGATTGGTTGTTTAAATGCATTGGTGTGATCACATAGATGTGCTCACCTAAAAGAGATCACCTAGATGTGTCACTTGGATGTGCTCACCGTTTAGTATTACCGAGAACTAAAGTTGATTTTTTACTTTTAAATTAGTTTTCTTGTAATGATCACATTTCAGGAATTTTATCTGTATAATTAGAAAGAAATTAATAACAGTGCATTTGGCGTATATATGTTTGATATTTATTTTACTTTTAGTTCGCCGCAAGTGCTGAAAGAAAGAAGTAACAGCTCGATGGAACCTGATTTCATAGTGCGTTTAAACTCATAAGATTTAAATATTTGCCGTAAACCTTTAGAAAAAAATGTCTAAGTAATATATCTACATGGAAGACTTCAATGAACAAAATCTTAATGATAGAGAAAGTATGTGTTTCCACTAACTTATGTAATATTTATAATAATAGCTACTGTATTTATGGTAATATTTAAGACAATATTGTAATATTTATGGTAAATACATAAATGTTATTTTTGATATACAGAGGAAGTATGTACATTCCTATAAATATGTTACGTGATTCAATACATAATTGATTATGTTTTGATATTGATGCTAAAGAGGAATTAAGGAATCCAGAATGAGATCTTAGCTATGAACGAAAATCTACTTATACAAAAACAAAAATTTTTCAGACTTATTATGAATGCATTCACACATGTTGTGTGCTTTGCTAAGCCTCGGAATTGCGTGTTGTGAGTGTTTCAATAAAAGAATGAGTTATTGTGAGTGTTGTAACACAGGAATTAGATGTGAGTGTTGCAACACATGAAGGAAGTGATAAGGTAACAACACAGAAATAATGTGTGTCGCAACACAGAACAAACATATTTGTTGTGAATGTTGCAACAGAAAAATAATATAATGTGATAGTTGCAATACGTTGTTTTTGTTTAGCAATGGTGCAACACTCACCACATACTATCTCTGTCTTGCAATGCTGCAACTTTAACAACATAATATCCCTGTGTTGCATCATTCAAATCACATTATTTCTGTGTTGCAACTCTCTCAGCACGTTATACCTGTCCGTTGCACGCAACATACACCACGTTATTCCAGTCCGTTGCACGCAACATACACCACGTTATTCCAGTCCTCTGCAACATTCACAAGAAGTTATTCCTGTATTACAACGTTGTAACACTCACAACACTTTATTACTGTGATTCAGCGTTCATAACACTTTATTTCATCGTTGCATTATTTCAACACTTTTGTTCTGTGGTGGAAAACTCACAACATATCACTAATGAGTTGTAACACGCACAACTGGTTATTTGTGCTGTGTAACTCTCACAACACGCTAATCATGTGTTCCAATGATGTAACACAACACTCTCAACCTATAATTTATGCGTGCAACACTTACAGAACGTCATTTCTGTTTTGCACAACGGACAAAAAGGCATTTATGTGTTGTAACACTCACAACACGTTATTCCTATGTTGCATCGCTTCATCACTCACTTCATCGTTATTTATATTTCGCAACACTCATGATACGATGATGCTGTGTTGCAACACTCACAACACGTTATTAATGTTTCGTAATACTGTAGTAATAATAAATTATATAATATTTGAAAGTTACTATAATTCACAAATAAAACGTGCTTGAATATTTAAAATTTGATTAAATAGATGAAAAACAGTTTTAGAATAAAACTAAAACATTATCTCCGTAATATATGGAAAAAAGGAAGCTCGTACAACATGTGAAGTTCGAACTGGTGACCGCGTGAACACCAGGTTCGACTTCCCAGTCAGACCACGACGCTTCCTGCTTAATGAAGAACTCAACACTCATACATTCATCCACTTTATCATACATCATTATTTCACAGTTGAGGCCTGAGAAACAAAAATCTGTGTGGAAAAAATTCTTAGGAAAAGATGTAAGGTAAGGTAATTTATGAGGTGAAAACGCTTGGCCAGTATGCCTATATAGCACTTGGAAGGGACATTATGATGAGCTCGGATGTGAGGATGGTTTGAAGGAACGCTGCCCAACCACTTCGGCTACCGGGGACGAACATAAACATATTTTATACACAGCAAAGATCTGAATATATTTAAACAAAGAAAACTCTATACAGTTGTTCTAAGGAATTCTTTAAAGTATATGAAGATTTTATTCATCTAAGTATTTATTTATTAAATTAATTATTTAGGGGATTGGTTGTTTAAATGCATTGGTGTGATCACATAGATGTGCTCACCTAAAAGAGATCACCTAGATGTGTCACTTGGATGTGCTCACCGTTTAGTATTACCGAGAACTAAAGTTGATTTTTTACTTTTAAATTAGTTTTCTTGTAATGATCACATTTCAGGAATTTTATCTGTATAATTAGAAAGAAATTAATAACAGTGCATTTGGCGTATATATGTTTGATATTTATTTTACTTTTAGTTCGCCGCAAGTGCTGAAAGAAAGAAGTAACAGCTCGATGGAACCTGACTTCATAGTGCGTTTAAACTCATAAGATTTAAATATTTGCCGTAAACCTTTAGAAAAAAATGTCTAAGTAATATATCTACATGGAAGACTTCAATGAACAAAATCTTAATGATAGAGCAAGTATGTGTTTCCACTAACTGATGTAATATTTAAAATAATAGCTACTGTATTTATGGTAATATTTAAGACATTATTGTAATATTTATGGTAAATACATAAATATTATTTTTTGATATACAGAGGAAGTATGTACATTCCTATAAATATGTTACGTGATTCAATACATAATTGATTATGTGTTGATATTGATGCTAAAGAGGAATTAAGGAATCCAGAACTGAGATCTTAGCTATGAACGAATATCTACTTATACAAAAACAAAAAATTTTCAGATATATTATGAATGCATTCACACATGTTGTGTGCTTTGCTAAGCCTCGGAATTGCGTGTTGTGAGTGTTTCAATAAAAGAATGAGTTATTGTGAGTGTTGTAACACAGGAATTAGATGTGAGTGTTGCAACACATGAAGGAAGTGATGAGGTAACAACACAGAAATAATGTGTGTCGCGACACAGAACTAACATATTTGTTGTGAATGTTGCAACAGAAAAATAATATAATGTGAGAGTTGCAATTCGTTGTTTCTGTTTAGCAATGGTGCAACACTCACCACATACTATCTCTGTCTTGCAATGCTGCAACTCTAACAACATAATATTCCTGTGTTGCATCATTCAAACCACATTATTTTTGTGTTGCAACTCTCTCAGCACGTTATACCTGTCCGTTGCACGCAACATACACCACGTTATTCCAGTCCTCTGCAACATTCACAAGAAGTTATTCCTGTATTACAACGTTGTAACACTCACGACACTTTATTACTGTGATTCAGCGTTCATAACACTTTATTTCATCGTTGCATTATTTCAACACTTTTGTTCTGTGGCGCAAAACTCACAACATATCACTAATGAGTTGTAACACGCACAACTGGTTATTTGTGCTGTGTAACTCTCACAACATGCAAATCATGTGTTCCAATGATGTAACACAACACTCACAATCTATAATTTATGCATGCAACACTTACAGAACGTCATTTCTGTATTGCACAACTCACAAAAAGTCATTTATGTGTTGTAACACTCACAACACGTTATTCCTATGTTGCATCGCTTCATCACTCACTTCATCGTTATTTATATTTCGCAACACTCACGATACGATGTTGCTGTGTTACAACACTCACAAAACTTTATTACTGTTTCGTAATACTATAATAAAAATTAATTATATAATATACTGAAAGTTACTGTAATTCGCAAATAAATCGTGATAGAATGTTTAAAATTTGATTAAATAGAATGAAAAGCAGTTTAGAATAAAACTAAAATATTATCTCCGTAATATATGGAAAAAAGGAAGCTCGAATAACATGACGTGAAGTTCGAACTGGTGACCGCGTGAACACCAGGTTCGACCTCCCAGTCAGACCACGACGCTTCCTGCTTAATGGAAGAACTCAACACTCATACATTCATCCACTTCATCATACATCATTAATTCACAGTTGAGCCTGAGAAACAAAAATCTGTGAGGAAAAAATTCTTAGGAAAAGATGTAGGGTAAGGAAATTTATGAGGTGAAAACGCTTGGCCAGTATGCCTGAATAGCACTTGGAAGGGACATTATGATGAGCTGGGATGTGAGGATGGTTTGAAGGAACGCTGCCCAACCACTTCGGCTACCGGGGACGAACATAAACATATTTTATACACAGCAAAGATCTGAATATATTTAAACAAAGAAAACTCTATACAGTTGTTCTAAGGAATTCTTTAAAGTATATGAAGATTTTATTCATCTAAGTATTTATTTATTAAATTAATTATTTAGGGGATTGGTTGTTTAAATGCATTGGTGTGATCACATAGATGTGCTCACCTAAAAGAGATCCCCTAGATGTGTCACTTGGATGTGCTCACCGTTTAGTATTACCGAGAACTAAAGTTGATTTTTTACTTTTAAATTAGTTTTCTTGTAATGATTACATTTCAGGAATTTTATCTGTATAATTAGAAAGAAATTAATAACAGTGCATTTGGCGTATATATGTTTGATATTTATTTTACTTTTAGTTCGCCGCAAGTGCTGAAAGAAAGAAGTAACAGCTCGATGGAACCTGACTTCATAGTGCGTTTAAACTCATAAGATTTAAATATTTGCCGTAAACCTTTAGAAAAAAATGTCTAAGTAATATATCTACATGGAAGACTTCATTGAACAAAATCTTAATGATAGAGAAAATACGTGTTTCCAATAACTTATGTAATATTTATAATAATAGCTACTGTATTTATGGTAATATTTAAGACATTATTGTAATATTTATGGTAAATACATAAATGTTATTTTGATATACAGAGGAAGTATGTACATTCCTATAAATATGTTACGTGATTCAATACATAATTGATTATGTTTTGATATTGATGCTAAAGAGGAATTAAGGAATCCAGAACGAGATCTTAGCTATGAACGAATATCTACTTATACAAAAACAAAAATTTTTCAGATATATTATGAATGCATTCACACATGTTGTGTGCTTTGCTAAGTCTCGGAATTGCGTGTTGTGAGTGTTTCAATAAAAGAATGAGTTATTGTGAGTGTTGTAACACAGGAATTAGATGTGAGTGTTGCAACACATGAAGGAAGTGATAAGGTAACAACACAGAAATAATGTGTGTCGCAACACAGAACTAACATATTTGTTGTGAGTGTTGCAACAGAAAAATAATATAATGTGAGAGTTGCAATACGTTGTTTCTGTTTAGCAATGGTGCAACACTCACCACATACTATCTCTGTCTTGCAATGCTGCAACTCTCACAACATAATATCCCTGTGTTGCATCCTTCAAACCACATTATTTTTGTGTTGCAACTCTCTCAGCACGTTATACCTGTCCGTTGCACGCAACATACACCACGCTATTCCAGTCCTCTGCAACATTCACAAGAAGTTATTCCTGTATTACAACGTTGTAACACTCACAACACTTTATTACTGTGATTCAGCGTTCATAACACTTTATTTCATCGTTGCATTATTTCAACACTTTTGTTCTGTGGTGCAAAACTCACAACATATCACTAATGAGTTGTAACACGCACAACTGGTTATTTGTGCTGTGTAACTCTCACAACACGCTAATCATGTGTTCCAATGACGTAACACAACACTCACAATCTATAATTTATGCATGCAACACTTACAGAACGTCATTTCTGTATTGCACAACTCACAAAAAGTCATTTATGTGTTGTAACACTCACAACACGTTATTCCTATGTTGCATCGCTTCATCACTCACTTCATCGTTATTTATATTACGCAACACTCACGATACGATGTTGCTGTGTTGCAACACTCACAACACGTTATTACTGTTTCGTAATACTATAATAAAAATTAATTATATAATATACGAAAGTTACTGTAATTCGCAAATAAAACGTGATAGAATGTTTAAAATTTGATTAAATAGATGAAAAGCAGTTTAAGAAAAAAACTAAAAAATTATCTCCGTAATATATGGAAAAAAGGAAGCTCGTATGACATGACGTGAAGTTCGAACTGGTGACCGCGTGAACACCAGGTTCGACCTCCCAGTCAGACCACGACGCTTCCTTCTTAATGAAGAACTCAACACTCATACATTCATCCACTTCATCATACATCATTAATTCACAGTTGAGCCTGAGAAACAAAAATCTGTGAGGAAAAAATTCTTAGGAAAAGATGTAGGGTAAGGAAATTTATGAGGTGAAAACGCTTGGCCAGTATGCCTGTATAGCACTTGGAAGGGACATTATGATGAGCTGGAATGTGAGGATAGTTTGAAGGAACACTGCCCAACCACTTCGGCTACCGGGGACGAACATAAATATATTTTATACACAGCAAAGATCTGAATATATTTAAACAAAGGAAACTATACAGTTGTTCTAAGGAATTCTTTAAGGTATATGAAGATTTTATTCATATAAGTATTTATTTAATAAATTATTTATTTTTGGGATATGTTGTTTAAAGGCATTGATGTGCTCACCTAGATGTGCTCACATGAAAGAGATCACCTAGATGAGTGTCATTTAGATGTGCTCACCCCTAGTTTTCACCGTTTAGTATTACCGAGAACTAAAGCTGTTTTTTACTTTTAAATTAGCTTTCTAGTAATGATCACATGGCAAGAATTTTATCTGTATGATTAGACAGAAATTAATTACAGTGTATTTGGCGTATATATGTTTGATTTTTATTTTACTATTAATTCGCCGCAAGTGCTGAAAAAAAGAAGCAACATATCGATGGAACTTGACTTTACAGTGTGTTAAACATATAAGATACCAATATTTCCGTAAACCTTAAGAAAAAATGCCCTTCAAGTTATTTTTCTTTTTTGAAGATTTCAGTTAATAGAATATGATAGAGAAATTACTTGTTTCAACTAACTTATGGAATATTTATAATTGTAGCTATGGTAATATTGGTAATATTATAGTAATAGTTAAGGCATTGTGGTAATATTTATGGTAAATACATGTATATTCCTTTTATATACAGAGTAACTATGTACATTCTTATAAATATGTTACGAAATTTATTATATAATTTATTATACTTTTATATTGATGCTAGAGTAGAATTAAAAGTTAAAAACGGGGAAAAAACGTTTTACTTCCCGTAAAACGGGTAAGAATAACTAAAGTATATGCAAATGAATAGTTATTAAAGACGATTAAGTGTATAAATAGAAGTGATTAAGTATCTAACAATTTGAATGGATTAATAAATTCATGATGAATAAAGAACTAATTTGAATATGATAAACAGATATGTAAAATGTGCTGAAATAGATCTATAAAAAGTGAATAAATATTAAAGAGGATTAAACAGGGGAAAAAAATAGGATTCAATAATTCCAACTAAAATATTATTTAGGCAATATGTGAAAAAAAGGAAGATGTCTTACGTTGAATTCGAACTGGTGACCGCGTTAACACCGGGTCCGACCTCCCTGACTGGCCACGACTCTTCCTGCTTAATGGAGAACTCAGCAGTCATACATTCATCCACTTCATCATACATCTTCAACTGACAATTGAGGCGTGTGAAGGAGAAAGTCGGGAAGGAACAACTTATCTTTATGAGAAGAGGATGTAAGGTAAGGTAAGGAAATGATGAGATGAAAGCGCCAGGCCAGTATGAATATATATAACACTTGGAAGGGACATTAGGATGGGCTGGGATGTGAGGTCGGAGTGAAGGAACGGTGCTCAATCACTTGGACCATCGGGGATCGAACGTCGACCCTGCAAGAAGTGAAAGTATGGAGTGGAAAAACGGTATGCAGTCACTTGGACCTTGGACTTGGACCAGAAAACATATTTTATAGACATTATGAATCTGAATAAAATTAAACAGTGTGAACTGTACAAAGTAATTTTCTCTAATTTATTAAGGTATATTTGGGATTTATTCTTCTTAGTATTTATTAAATAAATAATTTGTTCGCATAGGTTGTTTATGTGCATATATTAGCAGCTTAAACACCCTAATAAACAGTGGTTGATCCTGCTTAACGCTTAAGGGTTATTGAGACCTAAAGCTGATTTGAACATTTTATCATGTTTATGTAATGAACGCAAGGCAGAGAAAAAAAATGAATATCAAGTGTATTTGACACATAGATCAGATGAGATTTTTCTTATCTTATGTTTCAAATGTTTGCCCGAAACTTAAATAAATATGTATTGTGGTTATTTTTCTATACTGAGGACTTCAGTGAAAAGGAACTTAATGGCATACTAGCCTCATATTTCACTAATATATTTAATATTATAGGACTAGTTAAGGCATATATGGCATAATTATAGTAATAATGATACCTATCGTAATATTATAGTAATAATTAAGGTTATTATTTTAAAATTAGAGTAATAATAAAATAATTAAGGTAATATCATGGTAATAGTTAAGGTAAATATGGAAATATTATAGATTTCGTTAAGGTAATTATCCTATATTTTTTTCCATATGTTACGGCAGTTAGAATGTTTTTGATTACTTAACTTTATTGACCCATGAGAGCAAAAATCGTGAATGAAATCCTGAGTTTTGTTAAAACTTGTCATATCCGTATCCAAAAATACGCAGACATAACACGAATTCACACACACACACACACACACACACACACACACACACACACACACACACACACACACACACACACACACACACACACACACACACACACACACACACACACACACACACACACACACACACACACACACACACACACAGTGTGACAGTGAAAGAACAGGTATTGAAACTTAGAACAGGCGAGGACAGGTATACAGAGAATGACAGAGAGGTGTGTGAGGAACTCAACAAGAGGTTCCAGGAGGTCTTCACAATAGAACAGGGTGAGGTCACTGTGTTAGGAGAAAGGGAGGTAAACCAGGCGGCCTTGGAGGAGTTCGAAATTACGAGAGAGGAGGTCAAGAGACACCTGCTGGATCTGGATGTTAGAAAGGCTGTTGGTCCAGATGGGATCTCACCATGGGTACTGAAAGAGTGTGCAGAGGCACTTTGCCTGCCACTCTCCATAGTGTAAAGTAAGTCACTAGAGACGGGAGACCTACCAGAAATATGGAAGACGGCGAATGTGGTCCCAATATACAAAAAGGGCGACAGACAAGAGGCACTGAACTACAGGCCAGTGTCCTTGACTTGTATACCATGCAAGGTGATGGAGAAGATCGTGAGAAAAAACCTGGTAACACATCTGGAGAGAAGGTACTTCGTGACAAATCGCCAACATGGATTCAGGGAGGGTAAATCTTGCCTTACAGGCTTGATAGAATTCTACGATCAGGTGACACAGATTAAGCAAGAAAGAGAGGGCTGGGCGGACTGCATTTTCTTGGATTGTCGGAAAGCCTTTGACACAGTACCGCATAAGAGGCTGGTACATAAGCTGGAGAGACAGGCAGGTGTAGCTGGTAAGGTGCTCCAGTGGATAAGGGAGTATCTAAGCAATAGGAAGCAGAGAGTTACGGTGAGGGGTGAGACCTCCGATTGGCGTGAAGTCACCAGTGGAGTCCCACAGGGCTCTGTACTCGGTCCTATCTTGTTTCTGATATATGTAAATGATCTCCCGGAGGGTATCGATTCATTTCTCTCAATGTTTGCGGACGATGCTAAAATTATGAGAAGGATTAAAACAGAAGAGGACTGTTTGAGGCTTCAAGAAGACCTAGACAAGCTGAAGGAATGGTCGAACAAATGGTTGTTAGAGTTTAACCCAACCAAATGTAATGTAATGAAGATAGGTGTAGGGAGCAGGAGGCCAGATACAAGGTATCATCTGGGAGAGGAAATTCTTCAGGAGTCAGAGAAGGAAAAAGACTTGGGGGTTGATATCACGCCAGACCTGTCTCCTGCAGCACATATCAAGCGGATAACATCAGCGGCATATGCCAGGCTGGCCAACATACGAACGGCATTCAGAAACTTGTGTAAAGAATCATTCAGAACTTTGTATACCACATATGTCAGGCCAATCCTGGAGTATGCAGCCCCAGCATGGAGTCCATATCTAGTCAAGGATAAGACTAAACTGGAAAAGGTTCAAAGGTTTGCCACCAGACTAGTACCCGAGCTGAGAGGTATGAGCTACGAGGAGAGACTACGGGAATTAAACCTCACTTCGCTGGAAGACAGAAGAGTTAGGGGGGACATGATCACCACATTCAAGATTCTGAAGGGGATTGATAGGGTAGATAAAGACAGTCTATTTAACACAAGGGGCACACGTACTAGGGGACACAGGTGGAAACTGAGTGCCCAAATGAGCCACAGAGATATTAGAAAGAACTTTTTTAGTGTCAGAGTGGTTGACAAATGGAATGCATTAGGAAGTGATGTGGTGGAGGCTGACTCCATACACAGTTTCAAGTGTAGATATGACAGAGCCCGATAGGCTCAGGAATCTGTACACCTGTTGATTGACGGTTGAGAGGCGGGACCAAAGAGCCAGAGCTCAACCCCCGCAAACACAACTAGGTGAGTACAACTAGGTGAGTACACACACACACACACACACACACACACACACACACACACACACACACACACACACACACACACACACACACACTATGAGGAAAGGCTGCGGGAAATGCACCTCACGACACTGGAAGACAGAAGAGTAAGGGGGGACATGATCACAACCTACAAAATCCTCAGGGGAATCGACCGGGTAAACAAGGACGAACTTTTCAACACTGGTGGGACGCGAACAAGGGGACACAGGTGGAAGCTGAGTACCCAAATGAGCCACAGAGACGTTAGAAAGAACTTTTTCAGTGTCAGAGTAGTTAGCAAATGGAATGCATTAGGAAGTGATGTGGTGGAGGCTGACTCCATTCACAGTTTCAAATGTAGATATGATAGAGCCCAATAGGCTCAGGAATCTGTACACCAGTTGATTGACGGTTGAGAGGCGGGACCAAAGAGCCAGAGCTCAACCCCCGCAAGCACAATTAGGTAAGTACAATTAGGTAAGTACACACACACACACACACACACACACACACACACACACACACACACACACTTGTTAAAAGTGTTGCAACGTACAGGACTAGCGTGTTTTGAGTGTGGCAATACAGGAATAAGGTGTTGTGAGTGTTGCAAATTTGAATAAGTTTTTGTGAGTGTTGCAACACTAAAATTAGAAGTTATAAATGTTGAAACACAAGAAACAGGTGAAGCGAGTGTTCCAAATCAAAACTTGTTGTGAGTGTTGCAACACAAAATAACATTCCCAGGGTTGCAACACATAAATAACATATTATCAGGGTTGCAACAAGTTATTATTGTCTTGTAACGTTTTAACACACTCAACACATCATGCCTGGGTTGCAACACAACAAGTTATTTCTGTGTTGCAACACACAATGCGTTATTTCAATGTAGAAATACCCAAAACACATTAATAGGTTTTGAAACATTCACAACACATTATTTATGTTGTAACACTTACAACGCGCTATTGTCTTGCAAGAATCACAACGCATTATTGTCTTGCAAGACTGCAGGACTCACAACACGTCATTGCTGAGTTGAAACACTCACAGCACGGTATTACAGTGTTGCAATTTTCCAACTCTCGCAGTGCAATTTCTGTGTTGCAACACTCACGTTAGGACCGTGATGCAACACTCACGTTAGGACCGTGATGCAACACTCACGTTAGGACCGTGATGCAACACTCACGTTAGGACCGTGATGCAACACTCACGTTAGGACCGTGATGCAACACTCACGTTAGGACCGTGATGCAACACTCACAACTCGTATTCCCATCAAGTGTTTAACGTTGTATTCTTGCCAGATATAAATGTTTTATTGCTAATATGTAAATTTAAAAAATCTTTGCGATTGAATAAATCAACAAAAGGTGATAGAAAATCTATCTTACAAAGTGATTAAATCGATGAATAAAAAATATGTGAATAAATAAAACGGGACTGAAGAAACAAATTACATTAGAGTGAACAGCTAATAAAGGTGATTAACTAGAGAAATATAAGTAATTAAATATCTGAAAACAGGTGATTGCATTGGTAAATGATGCTTGAACAAAGAGATAAACTGACATAAATAAATATATTAAAGTTGCTGAAAATTACAAATAAAACGTGATGGACATTTTAAATGTAATTAAATAGAAGTAAATTGCGATTGAATAATTTAAACTAAATTATTATTTTACTAAATGAAAAAAGGAAGACGAAACTTAGGAGGCCGTATGTCGAACTGGTGACCGCGTGAACAACGGGTCCGGCCTCCCTGTCTGGCCGCAACTCTTCCTGCTTTATAAAAACTCAGCAGTCATACATTCATCCAATTCACCACACATCTTCAATTGACCGTTGAGGCATGAGAAGCAAAAATCTGTGAGGAAAAAAATATGAGGAAAAGATATAAGGTAAGACGAGGTAGTTATGAAGTGAAAGCACAAGGCCAGGATGCCCAAATATAACACTTGGAAGGGACATTAGGATGAGCTGGGATGTGAGGACGGATTAAAGGAACGCTAACCAACCACTTCGACCTTTGGGGATCGAACATAAATATATTTTATAGACAGCAAAGATCTAAATATATTTAAACAAAGGAAACTGAATACAGTTGTACTCTTGAATTCTTTAAGGTATATCAAGGTGTTATTCAACTTAATATTGAATCAGTAAATTAAAACTTTTTGGGATAGGTTGTTTAAAGGCATTGATGTGCTCACCTAGATGTGCTAAACTAGAAGAGCTCACCTAAATATGCTCACTTAGATGTGCTCACCCTAGTTATCAACGTTAAGTATTACGGAGAACTAAAGCCGATTTTTACATTTGAAAAAGTTTTTCTAGTAATGATCACATGGCAGGAATTTTATCTGTATGAGTAGAACAAAATTAAAACAGTGCATTTGGCGTATAAATGTTTGATTTTTATTTTACTTTTAGTTCGCCGCAAGTGCTGAAAGAAAGCAGCAACAGATCGATGGAACTTGACTTTATATTGTGTTTAAACTCATAAGATTCAAATATTTGCCATAAACCATTAGAAAAAAAAAATGGCCTTCAAGTTATATCCACTAACGTATGTAAAATTATGATATTAGCTACAGCAATTATGATAATATTAGGGTAAGAGTTAAGTCATTATGGTAATATTTATCGTAAATACACGTTTATTCCTTTTTATGTACAGAGGAAATATACGTATATTCCTACCAATATGTAACGGGATTCATTATATTATTAATTATATGTTTATATTGATGCTAGAGAAGACTTAAGGAGTGCAGAATGAGATTCTAGGTATGGACGAAAATGTACTTGAACACAAACAAAAAATATTCATACATAACACGAATGCATTCACATATTTTGTGAGCTTTGCAAAGCATCAAAATAGCATGTTGTGCCTTGCAATACAGGAATGAGTTGTTGTGGGTATTGCAACACAAGAATGAATTGTTGTGAGTGTTGTAACACACGAATGAGGTGTTATTGATGCAATACAGAAATAATGTAATGTTGCAACACAGGGCTAACATATTTGTTGTGAATGTTGCAACAAAAAACTATACAATGAGTGAGTCATCACGTTATTTATGTTTTGCAATGCTGCACTCACTCACCACATATGATCTCTGTGTTGCAATGCTCCACCTCTCACAATATAATATCCCAGTGTTGCATCCCTCAAAACCACATTATTTCTGTGTTGCAATTATCGCAACACGTTATACCTGTCCGTTGCACGCAACATACACAACACGTTATTCCTGTCCATTGCAACATTCACAAGAAGTTATTCCTGTATTACAACAGTGCAACACTCACAACACATTATTACTGTGTTTCAGCGCTCATAACCCTTCACATCGACGTTGTATTATTCACGTTATTTGTGATATTGTTATTTGTGCGGTGCAACTCTCACAACACGCTAATCTTGTGTTGCAATGATGTAACACAACACACCCAATCTACAAATTATGCGTGCAACACTGACAGAACGTCATTTCTGTGTTGCACTTCTCACATAATGACATTTATGTGTTATAACACTCACAACAAGTTATTCATGCGTTGCATCGCTGCACCAATCCCAAGATGTTATTGCTGAGTTTCAACACTCATATGACGTTAGCAAAGTGATGCAACACTCAACTCGTTTTCCCATCAAACTTTAAAAGCTGTATTCCTGCACGATATAAATTGTTCCTTGCTAATATGCAAATTAAAAATGATAAGAGATTGAAAAGATAGATAAAAGGTGATGGAAAAATAACTTAGTTATAAATAGATAAATATAAAATAATTCAACAAAGCGGGAAAGAATATATAAATTATATGCAAGTGAATAGTTATTAAAGATGGTTAAGTGAATAAATACAAGTGATTAATTATCTAAAAAATGTGAAGGGATTGATAAATACATGATGAATAAAGAACTAATTTAAATGTTATAAATAAATATGTAAAATGTGATGGAATAGATCTATAAAAAGTGAATAAATATTAAAGAGGATTAAATAGATTAAAAAATAGGATTCAATAATTCCAACTAAAGTACTATTTGGGTAATATATATAAAAAAGGAAGTTCCAGCGTAGAGGATCGAACTGGTGACCGCGTGAACACCGGGTCCGGCCTCCCTGTCTGGCCACGACTCTTCCTGCTTAATGAAGAACTCAGCAGTCATACATTCATCCACTTCACCATACATCTTCAACTGACAATTGAGCCGTGTGAAGGGGAAAGTCGGGAAGGAAAATGAATCTTTATGAGAAGAGGATGTAAAGTAAGGTAAGGAAATGATGAGGTGAAAACGCCAGGCCAGTATGAATATACAACACTTGGAAGGGACATTAGGATGGGTTGGGATGTGAGGACGGAGTGAAGGAACGGTGCTCGACCACTTGGACCATCGGGGATCGAACATATACATTCTTTATAGACAGCAAAGATCTAAATATATTTTAATAAAGGAAACGTTCGTGGAAGATGCTACAGTGATTAGGAGATCAACCATATGAATACATTTATTCAGCATTGGTGTAGAGCTTGAGGAGTCCAATGGTTGTTCGATACAGTGAAGATAGGTGTTAACTCACGTGTCTCTCTCTGGGGGATTGACTCGAGACTCATTCTGTAGCTTCTGGGAGATTCTGGCTCCCACCTTATGAGCATGGAAACTGCTCTGTAATTGGCTGGTTACATGTACTACCATCTTATTGGCTAAGCACCTGTGTCTAGCAGACAAAGATCTGGGTCCCACCAGCGACGTTGCTAGTGCTGTGTTCGTTATTTTGTTGTTGGTGGCAGTCAAGCTGTGTGGAAGTCCGGATTACTGTTTCCCGACTCGGCCAAGGAAGGAAAAGTATAACTCCCCACCTGACAGCCATTAAAAGTTCTCGACCTCATATCGCGTGTTGACGACTTGCGGGCTACAGACTCACTAAGTTCTGTTCCCCGTTACAGTGGAAGACGAGAGGAACTCTGTAGCAGTGAGGACGCAGCAGAAGTGATCTCTGGGGATAAAGTGTCGACAGGAGTAACACTGTGTTGTATCGCCGTAGATCAGTGGAATCATAAGCCTAAAGTCAAGTTGCATCAGTGCTAAGCTTAATTCTATATATTTCACTGTGCTGCAAGTGACTAGGATAATCTGTATCGTCACTCGTTACCACAACGTAATAAATTACGACCTATTAGTTAAGAGAAAGCTGTGAAGGGAGTGTGAGAGAGTGTTACCATAAGGCTGCGTCTAAGATAAAATAAGATAAGACTAATGCGAAGGCGAGATGATAAAAGGTGGTTCAGGCAGAGGTGATAATGGGATTATCATATGTCTGTATGTTGGATGATTATGACATTGTCGTTCCATAGATGTAACGTCTAATAGACGCAGGTATTTGCTCAAACTGTACGTTTCTTTAGCAGATAAATTGAGCACAATAATTGTTTGGTGGAGAATTATCTTCCCGGATAATTCCCAGGATGAGCTGAGCGTCGACGCCATTATGATAATGCGCTGGACTTCATGCGCCTCTGTCATTTGCATAGAGAAATATATTTTCTCTAGTTGCTGGTATAACGGTGAACTCCTTTTATGTCAATATACGCTGCCTTAGACCACCGATAGCGGCATTGCAATTTCCCGCATCACTGAAACACGGTGGACCAGTGTTAGCAACATAAAAATTAAGATTTTCGCGGTTATACGTTATGGTTTTGGTGGTACAAAGTCAAGTAGCGATCACTGCTCTGAGAGGATGCTGAGGCCGCGTGATTGGGTCGAAGACAGGAAGGAATTATCAGGGGAAAAGCCTGATAATTCCTGATGAAAAGCAGGCCAATGACGACTATATAGCACTTGGAAGGGACCAGGACCAGGATATGAGATGGGATAGGACGGGGGGGGGGGGGGGATGAATGGACCTCAACCACTTGGACGGTCGGGGATTGCATGAACGCTGACCTGAATTCAAATTCAAATTTTTATTCAGGTAAAAAGTACATACATAGATTACACACAGAAATCACAAAAGCGTGATGTATCAAATGAACAAATCCACAAGGGTATAACGGTGAATTTATTGCCATAAAATAAGTAGAATTTCTTGTTGCAATTCTTATACCATGTCGTAGCTCAGTCGATTAAGGCAAGCGTCTGGGATGTTCTCAGACATGGGTTCGAATCCTCATCACGGCCCTTGTGGATTTGTACATACATAGATGATGAGCTACAAACATAATGTTGGATTTATAGATAGAGTTAGTACAAACAACTCTTAAAGCCACTAATACGCATAGCGTTTCGGGCAAAAATGAAACGTAAAATGAAGAGAGTCCATCGCTCTACCGTCCAGCCCAAGTGGTGGACGGAAGAGCTTGGCTCGAGCCACTACGGCCCCTCCGGCCCCACACTTGTCCTGTGGTCAGTTAGCTATTGTGGTGGCCCCTAATAACCCTCCAGAAGTAATAAGCCGTAGACCCAACACCGAACCATACCTGGGAGGAAGGGGTTTTCTGAGCAATAACAAGACACATGCCCAAAAGACATTCATAACATTCCGTCTGGCATACACGATGCGTGTACGAGTCATTGATAGGCAATACACCACCTCCATTTTATTTAAAATCGCCTCACTTGTTCGTGAAAGCCTCGGTATCTTTAATCCTCCAGATAAATGACGAGATTCCCTGTGTGGGAGCCAGAACGGATTTAGTTTTAAGAGGATTATTAATTAAGTGATTTCAGGACTTTAGAGTTTACCTTACCTAGATTCAACTGCGTACAACAAACTGCCTGTACGATTGTCAGTTATCCATTTAACAACGTGCAGGGTAGTGAGTTTGGGAATGCTTTGACCACGAGAAAGTGCTCCAGCTGTCTTTTCCAATTTCACTGATTGTATATATATATATATATATATATATATATATATATATATATATATATATATATATATATATATATATATATATATATATATATATATATATATATATATATATATATATATATATATATATATTGGGATAACCTTACCCAGATTTGCAGGCAGAAGGGTCTGGGGGTACGGCACAGACATAGGCTAGTCATGGGTATGCCTAAGTTAAACGTTTTAATAAATATAAACAATTATAAACACCTTAAGACCTTTTCATGGAGTCTATCAAAGAGTGAAATATGGCGTGTGAATAATGGAGTTATTTGTTGTACAACATAATTTCTTAGACCCTCCCTACAGTTGTTCGAGAGAGTCCTAATAATATATTTTATGAGAGAAAGAGGAGATAGATGGACAGATAGATGAGTATATAGAGGAATAGATAGTTAGATAGAGGGAAAGACATAGATAGATAGCTATAGAGATAGAGACAGATAAATGAATGGATATATGAATGCATTGATAGATTGATAGATAGATAGACAGATATATAGATAAATGATTCGATAGATAAATTAATGGATAGATATGCTTGGATAAATAGATGGATAGACAGATGAATGGTAGGTGGATGGATATATGGATTGATAAATGAATATATGGATAGATTGATGGATATATAGATGCTTTATAGCTGAAGCCTTTTAATCAAGTGGATTAAACGATTATATCATTATCTGATTTTGCCAGACAAATGCACTTACTAAGCTTATCAGCCTCGTTAGTAATGACCAGCTTTGACGGTAAGTCTCCTTTCACTGATGAGGCGCTTAAGGCATTGATTCAGATAATTAGCTATTGTTAGGGGTAAATTACCTCTATACCGTCGACTGTATAAACCATAATTATTCACGTTACCTCAGATAGTCGATTATAGATTTCATTTTCCACTCTGATTGTAGCTTAACTCCTGGGAATGTCACCAAGGCTTGTGATTGTTGTTTAACTCTCTGCTATGATGGATAATTGTAGTCCTTACCAGTTAATTCAAGGCCATTGATTGTATCGTAACCTCACCGCTAGTGTCGTCAAAGCCAATAATTGTAGCCTTATCACTCACTACTAGTTTACCCAGGTTCTATGATTATATCTCCAACTAACTGCCAGTATCCCGAGGGTCAATGATTGCAGTCTTAACTAAGTGTCATTGTCTCCCGGGTCAATGAGGGAATCTTTAATTTACTGTCAGTATCTTCAAGACCAGTGATTATAGCCTTAACTGACTGTCAGTGTTCACTGGACCAATGATTGTAACTTTAATTCAATTTATGTATCACCAGGGCTTTTAATTGTTGCCCTATCACCTTGACATTCTTATCAGAGGCTCCTACTGTAGTCTAAACACGCGGTCGAAGTTACCAATCCGGTTCACAGACAAGCCACTGTTCCGAGGAATGCTAACAAAGGTCTCAAACCAACAGAGGTTTAAAAAGGAGATTTAAAAAGGAGAGTCATTTCCATCTCCCTGACAAAATACACGACAACACAGCAGGTTTCTGTGTTAGACAACTGAATACGATGGAGGTATATGTGTTACTTAACAGGAGTCTTCATATGATCACTCACCCGGCCCCCGACTGCGAAAATACTTGAAAGTAAGATTTCAGCATAATGTCAAGAGGAAAGCTGTGTGTCATAGTGCACGCTTCAACGTCGTCAGTTTTGGATATGAATGCCCAATGGGAACGATACCGAGGAGTATCGTTGATTTACCGTTGAATTGACGTCATTACGTTTTATTAAAAATTATCAACGTTGATGACGATTTAACGTTACTTGTGAATATCGTGTCTACTGGGTACCCAGTAGTACCCAGTGGTACCCAGTGGTACCCAGTGGTACCCAGTGGTACCCAGTGGTAAGATGTTCTGCAGCACTTCCCAGTATTACCCAGTGGACACAACCGCTTTCGAAACCTGTAAGTCTTTCCCAAAACATGGCGAACTTGTTTATAGATATTAAACCGTTTAAGATGTTCTGAAGCACTACGTTATTGCTTATAACAATAATAGCATTCGGAAAATCATTTGGAGCCTTGAAGGGGATTCGAACCACACACACTTGGTACTCCCAGGCACACGCGCAAGACCACTACACTACAACATGGCCAGAAAGCAATGCAACCAGCTTTAGACCATATCGTGGAGTAGTGGTGTGGGGTCTCGAATGCTCAACACAATCAATGAGACAATCAACACTGATTGTCTCATTGATACATCACGTTAGTGTGATTTCACTGTGCGAAAATAACATTGGATTGTGATGAATCTTAACTCGTAAGCTGTTTGATAAAATGTAAACAAAACCGTGATGATTAAGGAAAGATGTACTGGTTTAGTAAATAAACGCCTGATGTTCCCTGGCTCTGTCTCCACAAGATATCTAGAAGCAATGTGCATGAGCAACAAGATTTGATTACAATATAGAACATAATAAATCATAATTGATCAATAAAGTCGATTAAGTATGGCAGAAAAAGAAGAACAAATGAGAAACAATGTGGAATTAACGTAGCATTCATGTCAAGAAAACTTATCAAAAGCCACATAATAAGGACAGAAAAGTAGACGTAAAGAGACCAAAGACCATTAGTTCGGGCACTGGTAAAATGCCAACGTGTTATGCGAAGTTTAAACACGAGAACAAGTCAGTAAGTATTTGCAAGATAATTGTAGCCTTATCACTACAGCTGTACCAGATCTGCCGGGACAACTGTAGGAAGAGAGGCTGGTATCATGAGGGACTGTCAACTAGTGAGCTGTTACTCTGAAGGACTGTTATCTTGTGAGCTGTTACTCTGAGTTACTCTCATCTTGTGAGCTGTTACTCTGAGTTACTGTCATCTTGTGAGCTGTTACTCTGAGGGACTGTCATCTTGTGAGCTGTTACTCTGAGGGACTGTCATCTTGTGAGCTGTTACTCTGAGGGACTGTCATCTTGTGAGCTGTTACTCTGAGGGACTGTCATCTTGTGAGCTGCTACTCTGAGGGACTGTCATCTTGTGAGCTGTTACTCTGAGGGACTGTCATCTTGTGAGCTGTTACTCTGAGGGACTGTCATCTTGTGAGCTGTTACTCTGAGGGACTGTCAACTGGTGAGCTGTTACTCTGAGGAACTGTCATCTTGTGAGCTGTTACTCTGAGGGACTGTCATCTTGTGAGCTGTTACTCTGAGGGACTGTCATCTTGTGAGCTGCTACTCTGAGGGACTGTCATCTTCTGAGCTGCTACTCTGAGGGACTGTCAACCGGATAATTATTACCATAAGGAACTGTCAATTAAAGTGTACATAATCTGAGGGAAGAGTCAAAAAGTGAATAATATTTTTAAAGAACTGAAAACATAATATCTTTATACTTAAAACTGTTAAACAGATCTTAGTTTTGTGTGCAACTTTGACTATATAATTGTTTTTAGTAATAATAATAATAATAATAATAATAATAATAATAATAATAATAATAATAATAATAATTATAATAATTAATAAAAATAATAATAATAATAATAATAATAATAATGAGTTAGAGACATAAATTTTAATGTTGGTATTATATGCAATAACATTTTCCTACTTAACTATTCCTGATGATATTTATAGAGTAATAAGGCGGGGTATCCGGCAGTGCCCGGGTCTCTCTCCTCTCCCTGCTTTTCTCTTTTCCCTGTGGATCTCCCTCATCCCTCTTTATTATCTCTTTTCCTTTATACCTCTCTTTTCCACCTATCCTTCACTCTCTCCACATTCTCCTCCTCTCAATTTTTGTTTTATCAGTAAATCATTGACAACTGCTAGAACTCTACGGAAACACATCTCTATATCAGACTTCATGAAGACGCCAAAGGTCCCTGCGAATGCCGATATTTCTCAAAAGATGGCACTGGGGGGCCTACCACGACGGGCTTATGGCACTTACGTTCTATCCCTGTCCCATCGTGGACAGGTGTTCGATGCTAGCCCCAACATGTGGCATCCTACTGGGAATATACAAATAAACATTCAATTTTACAGATATAAATTAAATACTTGAATAATGTTTTCTTACTGTTGGCTCGTTAAGCGGTAATAATTTAGTTTATGTTGCCCATACACGTTTAGTAGATTAATTTCACAGCTGTTGGGATTTAATCACCGTCTCAGGTAACATTGGCAACATAGCAGTTCTCTAAATCATGCAGAGTTACGGATGTTGGTGATTTGTCGTGTTGACACACGGTTCAAATCCCGGCAGTATGACACAGTGGGCTCCGTGCAGGTGTTGGTGCGGGTGTGAATGTGTTGGTGTAGGTGTTGGTGTAGGTGTTGATTTAGGTGTTGGCTGAGTGAGTATATTCATTTGTTTCTGGCGATATTGGGCGCTTGTGTGAGCGAGTGTAAATACACAAATGCTGGAGCACGCATTCTGTGTGTGTACTCACCTAATTGTGCTTGCGGGGGTTGAGCTCTGGCTCTTTGGTCCCGCCTCACAACTGTCAATCAACTGATGTACAGGTTCCTGAGCCTACTGGGCTCTATCATATCTACACTTGACCTGGGGACCCTGGACCCACACACACACACGTGTGTGTGTGTGTGTGTGTGTGTGTGTGTGTGTGTGTGTGTGTGTGTGTGTGTGTGTGTGTGTGTGTGTGTGTGTGTGTGTGTACTCACCTAGTTGTGTTTGCGGGGGTTGAGCTCTGGCTCTTTTGTCCCGCCTCTCAACTGTCAATCAACTGGTGTACAGATTCCTGAGTCTATTGGGTTCTATCATATCTATATTTGAAAGTGTGTATGGAGTCAGCCTCCACCACAACACTACTTAATGCATCTCACTTGTTAACTACCCTGACACTGAAAAAATTCTTTCTAACGTCTCTGTGGCTCATCAGGGTACTAGGTTTCCACCTGTGTCCCCTTGTTCGTGTCCCACCCATGCTAAAATATTTGTCTTTATCCACCCTGTCAATTCCCCTGAGAATTTTGTAGGTGGGTATCTTACTCTTCTGTTTTCCAGGGTTGTGAGGCTCAGCTCCCTTAGCCTCTCCTCGTAGCTCATTCCTCTCAGTTCCGGGACCAGTCTGGTGGCATACCTCTGAATCTTCTCTAAGTTCGTCTTGTGTTTAACTAGGTATGGACTCCAGGCTGGAGCTGCATACTCCAGGATTGGCCTTACATAATTTGTATGCAGGGTTCTGAACGATTCCTTACACAAGTTTCTAAAGGCAGTTCTTATATTGGCCAGTCTAGCATATGTGTGTGTGTGTGTGTGTGTGTGTGTGTATGTGTGTGTGTGCGTGCGTGTGTGTGTGTGTGTGTGTGTGTTTACTAGTTGTGTTTTTACGGGGGTTGAGCTTTGCTCTTTCGGCCCGCCTCTCAACTGTCAATCAACTGTTTACTAACTACTTTTTTTTTTTTTCCCCACACCACACACACACCCCAGGAAGCAGCCCGTGACAGCTGACTAACTCCCAGGTACCTATTTACTGCTAGGTAACAGGGGCACTTAGGGTGAAAGAAACTTTGCCCATTTGTTTCTGCCTCGTGCGGGAATTGAACCCGCGCCACAGAATTACGAGTCCTGCGCGCTATCCACCAGGCTACGAGGCCCCATGTGTGGCCGAGGCCGATGTGTGCGGCCGATCTACGAGGCCGATGTGTGTGTGTGTGTGTGTGTGTGTGTGTGTGTGTGTGTGTGTGTGTGTGTGTGTGTGTGTGTGTGTGTGTGTGTGTGTGTGTGTGTGTGTGTGTGTGTGTGTGTGTCTGTGTGTGTGTGTGTGTGTGTGTGTGTGTGCGCCTATGTGCGTTTGTGTGTGCACGCGCCTGTGTGTGTGTGAATAAGTTATAAAGACCAATTAGGTATGAGCTAACAGCTCGATCCTGCATAAAAAAAAACTCAATACAAAACACCCACCCAAATATACGAATGATAAATCTGAAAAATATTTAATCGAGAAGTGGGACCTATGACTGAAAAAAATATATAACAAAAATTATTTGACATATCCTTGCAAATTGGTAATTCAAGAACTGTCAATATACATATATAAAAAAATAATTCATAGACTAAATATTGAGTGCACGCAGGACGATGGAACAGCTATGATAAACCTTTAAGAACAAGTGGCTAGGATAAGCATTAAATAATAAGTAGATAACATAGGCAGTAAAGAATAAATGGATGGAATAAACATAATAAAACTAGGGGACAAGAAGAAATCTTAAAGTTTTGCTTTAAGACTTTCTTAAAGCAAACTAAAGACTAAAGTTTTTTGCTTTCGTGAAGCGACGATGACATGTAAGAACATAATATATTCATTTACAACAAAGAAGTAGAATGAGTAAATTTAATATATTAAGAAGCAAAGTAAAGTCTCCCTCCCCCCGACCCAAGAAATAAATCCGACCAAAGACAGGATTCACATAGGAAAGCAGAGTCACTCAATTGGGTGTATCTGGTAACACAGGAGGAGTTGAGTGTAATGGGAGTCCCCCCCCCCCTCACATACACTCTGTACAATCAACAACACGGACCGATACGTTAAGTTCACAACACTAACTCTCAAAGAATGAGGGAAAGAAACATACGTGTTCCCACTTTCCTTCCTCCTGGCACGGATATTTCGTGTAATTCTTTACACAATACTCATTTACTCCTGCATCCCAACAACAAGTTTTGATGACTTCTATTTCTTTCCTTTCTTCCACCCTCTCCCCCCCCCTCCCAACTCTCTCTCTCTCTCTCTCTCTCTCTCTCTCTCTCTCTCTCTCTCTCTCTCTCTCTCTCTCTCTCTCTCTCTCTCTCTCTCTCTCTCTCTCTCTCTCTCTCTCTCTCTCTCTCTCTCTCTCTCTCTCTCTCTCTCTCTCTCTCTCTCTCTCTCTCTCTCTCTCTCTCTCTCTCTCTCTCTCTCTCTCTCTCTCTCTCTCTCTCTCTCTCTCTCTCTCTCTCTCTCTCCCTCTCTCTCTCTCTCTCTCTCTCTCTCTCTCTCTCTCTCTCTCTCTCTCTCTCTCTCTCTCTCTCTCTCTCTCTCTCTCTCTCTCTCTCTCTCTCTCTCTCTCTCTCTCTCTCTCTCTCTCTCTCGTCCTTTTTTTCCGCTCTCTCTCCCTCCCCTTTTGTCTCTCACTCGTCTCTCTAGCCAGGCCATTCTCTTTATCCATCTGATAATTATACAGTCAGCAGATTTACTTGCAGGAAATTAGTTACTAATTACAACGTAGAGATATACACGACCTCTTGCGTCACGCAAAATTGCATTTTCATAATCAGACCAGATATATGAACTGCTCCCAAGTGCGTAGTTTTACCATAAATTTATCTAATAAGCTCACTCTCTAATATAATTTTTTAGATGAACAAATTGGGAAAAGAGAGACATTGTTGTTAACAGGAGTCATTTACTTCGTGTTATGGTCTCACAGCGGGTGAGAGTCATCTTTTGAGTGAGGTGGTTCCGGTGGTATAGTCGGGTATGTTCTGGACTCACAGTCGGGAAGTTCAGTTTCGAATTCCGGGCAGGACAGAAATGGTTGGATGTGTTTCCTATCACCTCATGCGGATGTATGGGTGCTGAGGAGTTGGTCAGCTTGTTGTGGGGTTGCATCCAGGGTCAGGGTCAGTAGTTTGACTTGAGGTGACCTCGATATAAGCCGAAAATGTATATATAAATATATATATATATATATATATATATATATATATATATATATATATATATATATATATATATATATATATATATATATATATATATATATATATATATATATATATATATATATATACTGGCTACCTGTCCCTTCGCACAATTAATTATTATGATTATCATTATTATTATTATTATTTTTATTATATATGGTCACGAAATAGTATGGTGATGATGTGGGCATTTATATAAAGTAAATATAAATAACGGATATAAACATATATATTATATAACGGATATAAACATTTATATCCGTTTTCTAAACGGTAATTACTATTGGATGAACGTCCAAAATTGGACCGTTGCACGTCCCAAAAATTCCAGTATTTTTTCTACTGGAGTTTTCCTACTAGCACTCTAGCAAATAGAACAGTAACTATACAATAGTTACTGTTAGTAATAGTAACTATACCTAGAGTCTTGGGCCTAAATATGCAGCTCTTGGCCTAATATTCGCTAATTTAGGGCTGATTTACCACATAGGAAAAGGCATAGGTTGTTCTTCTAGGTCTAGGAAAATTTTGGTTTAGTTGATGCATTCTATTTTCTGACCTCAATTACTTAAAAGTACATAGCTTTAACTTTTTTGTGGGGAATAAAGGTCTATTTTTGAACTTTTAGCAAACAGTTACTTCAAGTACTATAAGGTTCAAAGATGCAATATTACGTGAAATTTGTCCACACATCTGAAAATAATTTTTCCAGTAAGCTTTATTCAGAGCAAGTTCATAAGCCAAGTAATAAGTTAATTAATGATAATAATAGCATTTATAAACGAAATAAACATTGTATTGATAGAAAATATTATATATACATGAAGAGAAATAAATGCAAAGAAATAAAAATAGACATAAATTAACTGAATTAAAAATATAAATAAATGGAGAGTGAAAATAAGTAAAGATGGTTGAAATTATAGAAAAAAGGCGTGAATTAAAAAAAAATGGAAAATTAGGTACAAATTGAAATATAGAAAAATAGGTATAACTGGAAATAACCTTTTGAACCATCAGGAATCGAACTCCGACTTTGCAAGAAGCGTGGCTGATCGCTGTAGCGATCAGGCCAAGTGCGGTGGACTAAACAGTTCCACTGTGCTGGCCAAATAACAGATGGTTACTGCACGAGTCTGGGCCTACGAGAACCGAGATCATTTATGCTCAGCCTTAATTAACCTCATACCCACTTAAGGCAAGGCTACCAAATTTCCATTAGAACATCATAACATAAATTCTTAAGTCCAAATATATTAAACCAACACCAAAAAGTGTATTCGGTCTAGTTAAAATCGTAATTGTTAAGAAAAAAGGAACATATTAAGATAGAAAAGCGAGGCAGAGCAAGCTTGCAAACAAAATATGAGATTATGACACTATTAATCCTTTTTTAGATAACAAATTGAATGTTAAGCAGTCAAAAGAAATTCATGTGTCGTATAAATACCATATTTAAAAATCTGTAGGACAATGAGGTGTTGCTTTAACATTATAAGCATGACAGTGTCAGACCACGGAGGAAGAATTGAAACAGGAATTTTCTTAAGTACTTTCGTATAATAATAATTCATCTTCAGAAGGAATGAATCAGATATGGACGTCATTCATTCCTTCTGAAGATGTATTAATGTACGAAAGTACTTAAGGAAATTCCTGTTTCAATTCTTCCTCCGTGGTCTGACACTGTCACATTTTTCATCACATGTTCATTTTCGTGATTTACACATATTATAAGCATGTATAAACCATTCTTTGTATCGCACTGTAAGCGTCCCGGCTGTAACAGCAGCGTAGACGCGCTACAACAAAGACAGAGCCATGCCAGCCTGGCAATAACCGTGTATTTGTTACTAGACTTACATGAACATCGTTGGTAAAAGTGTACACATCCGTGTACTTCTTTAAACTGAAGTGTACATAAACTTTAAACTGAAGTAACACTACTAAGTACTTAGTTCTACATAAACTTGGTTATTAGTGTTGTATTGTGAAGAGCCCATATCAGTATCAATACATCACCAACGATAACGACGGCTCGACTCTAATTATTGTAAGGAGACAAAGTATTGTAGTTAAGTATTATTTGGGATCCCAGTAGTATAACCTAATTGCGTATCCCCCCCCCCCAAAAAAAAAACAGGTGCTCACAGAGCCGATATTCCCGGTGGGAGAGCCCTCCCACATCGGTCAGTTTTGAAATAACTGGGAATTTAAATAGTTTTGATGAGTGATAATATTAAGAAAAGTCATTTATATATTAACCGTCATAACATATATTTTATATAAATACTAAATTAATACACCGGGTTAATTTTAAATGGTATAGCAGTTCGGTTAAACTGTATTGAACTTAAGTTGAGCTTATTTTCAATTAATTATCACGCGCCAGCATTTATTTAGTGATAGTTATAAATCATTTTTACTGATTTAAGAAATGTTCATAGATGAGACACCATAATCATCCTATGACACCCTAATCATTCTTTTTATACCCAATTAGAGACTAACCCAAGACGTCCAGATATTACAGTCATCAGCTAAAGCCCATAAATTTATAGTATTATAATCTTAATTAAGAATTAATTAATAATTATCGATTGAAATGTTTATAGGGATAATCATGAGACAATTTTCTATAAGTGATTAGGAATACCCACAGGACCAGGATTATAAACTGTGCACAAGGAGCGGAACTCAAGGTCCCAGGCTTCACCCTGGATGATAAATGCTGGAGTCATTTGACCTTGAATTAGAAATTTCGCTAGAAATATTAAATCCTAGTAATAATTACGTTTTTTATAGGTCGGCCTTGAGAGACTAGTGAGTCTCTTGGACTTCGACATTTATGGTTAGGCAAAACAGTTAGATTTTTAATGAGCAACAAATCAAAGGAATGGACTATATTTTGAAGACATTACGCGTAAAGCATCATAGAACTATCTAACAAAGCTTGTAGTGGAGGGGAGAGTGACGGTATGCATTGCTGCAGGTCGGCGTTCAATTCATATCATTCAAGTGGTTGGGCACCATTCTTTTCCTCAGTTCCATTCCAAATCCTTATCCTTATTCCTTATAAATGCTATATAGTCGTAATGGCTTGGTGATCTTTGCTGATAATTGCCTTACCTTACCCAACAAGAGATAAAGGTGTTTGAGTGCAGAATAAAACAATCATCACTCTTTTCTTATTTGAATAAATAGCGCATAACATTATATCGATTTGATCGGAAATATATATTTGCCAAGTCTGGGGTAAATTTAAGTGAAAGTAACAAATCAACAGTCTTTCCACCTAGAGAGTTTACACAGAGAAGTTTCTCTATTATTTTATGTCATTTTCATATCGTTCTGTCAAACCCACAGTGCGGTTTACCATGAAATATTTGCTGGAATCCGGAGACGGGAAAGCAACTGATATTGCCTTGGAATTTACATTAAGAATAATGAGATTGTACAGTGGGATCTAGCCAGCATTCCTGGACTCCCCAGGCACATGCACTACCGACTGAACCACGATGAGCACAAAGTATCTTAACCAGAAGAATGATCAGACATATTTACAGTTCTCAGGGACGATCCCATCGTATGGTCTCAATATATTTTTGTAGCTACATTCTTAGAACTTAAATATTCAAAACTAATATTGACCTAATTTATGAGTAATGTGGTCATTATTAAGCGTACTATCAAATATTACTGAGATTTATATATGTACGGATGGTATAATTTTGTTTAAACGGTAAATAAGGTAACAGTGCCATTCAATAATCACTACAAATGATTAGTACAATCATTCAATCGCACACTATCAATGTACAGCCCTTGATCATATCTTCTGCTTTTCCTTGTATGTGAAGGATGCATGTGGAGTTATGAATCGAAGGAACTAAGCCAGAATTACTATATCGAATTTGGAAGGGATTTAAGGGCAATGAACTGGGATAAATGAACAAGATCTTGAATACGAGGACAAGGAGCTAGGATATGAGGACAAGAAGCTGGGATACAGAGACAAGGAGCTGGAATACGTAGACAAGGAGCGGGGATACGAAGACAAGGATCTGGGATATAAGCTAGGAGCTGGGATATGAGGACAAGGAGCTGGAGAATGAGGATATAGAGCTTGGGTATGAGGCCATAGTGAAGGAACGACCCCCAAGCACTTGAAGCAATGGATCAATCGCCAACTTAACAAGAAACGAGAGGACGAAGGGAATGAGAGAAGCCCAGCCACTAAGATCATCGGGGATCGAACACTGACTCTGCAAGAAGCGAGAGGGCGAAGAACACACCTTAACCAAGTGCGGAGCTCTAAAGAGAGATGAATATGCCAGAGAATAAGTGTTCCTTGAGTCACGTCGCATTGACGTCGCGTGGATGATCAATAGAGGTGAACCAAAGAGCAGCTGAAGAAAGTTACTGACTACTTCGGTAAAATCATCTGATAGGTAAAGAAAATACCGAGGAACTGGTTATTGAACTGCAAAAGATGGCAGAATGCGAAGAGAAGAAATAGACTTAAAATGAAGAGTAAAAAACTATTTTTTTTACAGAATCTAGAACTTCCTGTTGCGGTCGCAAGCAAAATTCAAGGAAAAAATAGTTAGAAAATCATCGGTGAGGTGCGAGATTTAATGAAGTCGGTAAAGAAACTATGAGATGAATACTCTCCTGGGAACTTGGACTCCAATACTGATGGTGCCAAGTCACAAGAGAACTCGGTGGGGAAGACAGAGGAGCCAGATTGTGAATTGGATGATTCCTTTGAGACCATAAATAATTGTGAAAGCTTTCGCCAGAAGAGATAGTAAAACAAGAAAGGAGATGTCCGTAGAGTTTATTCAAGTCTTGATCGATGTTTGCTGGAGATTTGTTTACTTCACGTACCTAGTTTTTGGACACACTCTATACTTCTCTTTATATAGTCTGGGGCAGCTGCACAAATGCAGACGTACCTAAATGTGTTAGTAAATAAAAAATCCTGTTTGCTGCACTATCTCTTGTGTATAGAATATATGTGTTGTGTATATCACTCATACCTTAACATAATCACTCAGACATCGGAGTAAAAATAGCATGCAACATGGATGAAGTTGAAATGTAACTAGGGATCCCCATCTATTTTGCTTTCTTAGAAACCTTTGTTATGATCCCAGGTAGCCTGAAAAACGAGTCTACCCCTATGAAAGTTATTCAACAAACTAGCCCCAATTGAGAGGTCAAAGGAAATGTAGGTATGTGAATGTATATTAAATACTTGGCAAATGTTAATGAATAGTTCAAAAGCATGGGCAGAGGATGAACATGTAAATAAGGACATAACATGAGATGTCGATATTTTGGCTGACAAGGTATGAGGCTCGCTGTAAATGTCTTGACCTCACTTGAGCAGCAGAGATCGTGAGGGGAGGTTGTAATGTGTTTGTGCTTCTGACAGTAAAGGAGGAACCCCTAGTTTTGTGCTCCGTCAACAGGAGGGAACCAGTCAGGCGTTTATGTATGAAGCCTGAGGACGACTTAGAGTGCTCAAGTCAGGACTAGAAAAGCCTGGTGAGGCAGTCCTACAGCGATTTCGTGGCCGATCATGTGTCAGCGCCATGTCGAGCCTCAGAGAGTGAACTCCCCACATCAGATAAATTCTGTGGTAAGCCTGTTTAACCATTTGTTAGTGATTGCCTGTGAATGATCGTGTGCCCAGCGGTCATGGCAAGTGTTTATAAATATAGTGTATGTGTTTCATTAAGGCAGTAAGCTGAAATAAGAGAGTAAAGATGAGGGAATCAGCTGGAGGGGGCGGCAACACGTCCACTCTCGCCGAGTGCCAGTGGGTGACTGAGGCAGACAGCCTCGCGTGGCGGCGGCTGCCAGCGAGGTGAAGCATGGACTCGCCCGGACGGGGGAGTACCCTCTCGACATGTTATAGTTTAAAGAGATGTCGGGGGGAAAATATTAATCTTTTGTGAATACATTTAATTATGTTTTAGTAGGGACGGGTACGAAATTTGTCCACCTGTACGCAAGTAACAGTCTGGTGCAGCAACCAGAGCTCTCTTTGGAGGCTTAAGTTCCATAAGCCTCAACCCCCTCAGGTCCGGGACACCATACCGGACAAAACAGTAATTGTAAAGCCAAGGTAAATTTAAAATAGCTGATAATAATTATCGTGTACGTATTTTCTTAAAACTCTTTCAGGTAAATTACAACAATTCGCATAACAATGTTGGTGGGAATTTTATATTCATTCAATATTGGAATTGCAGGATTTAAATCATAACACAAATTTACAGCAATTTACATTACCTGCGACTTATAAGAAACATATAAGAAACATATTTTAAAATATGTCATATTTCTTATTTCAGCGAAGGTAACCAAATATGCCTATATAAAAAGTATATTTTATTATCATCATTAACTTGATTAGCATATAGTTAATACTTCCGTTCTTGACTATATATTGACTGCGATCAACATATATTCATGTAAACTAATTTTTAATTATGTTATTTTACATTTAATAATAATAATAATAATTTTTAATTATGTTATTTTACATTTAATAATAATAATAATAATAATGTAAGGGGCTAGTTTTACAAAAAAAGTAGTTTAATGAGTTTCATCCCGTATTCTTGCAAACAGAAGTATACTTTAAAGATGTGCACTTTCAAGCAGCCCTTTTACAAGCAGAAGTATACTTAAAAGCAATATACTTACAAGCAGGAGTATACTTAAATGATGTATACCTTTAAGTGGAATACTTGAAAGCAGCATCCCTGCATATGGAAGGATAATTATATGAAGTAAACTTTCATTGCATTGTGCTTACAAGTTTTATACTTTGAAGCATCTACTTACAATTAGTATATTTATAATGCGCATGCGTCCAAGCAAAATATTTAAAAAATAGTGTGTTTAAAAGGAATATATCTACAAGCAGCATATTTACAATAAGCATAATTCCAAGCAGTGTACTTACGATAAGTATAATTAGGAACAATGTACTTACAATAAGTATAATTACAAACTACAAGCACTTTTCTTACAAAACGTATATTACAAAACATACACTGACAATTAATATACGCTAGCGGAATATTTACAAAAGTATTCTTTCAAGTTGCATGAGTTTAACAACTATACACACAAGCAGTTCACTTACAAGAAGTAAACTTGCAACAGTATACTTGCAAGAGTTATACGTATAAGCAGTATACCTGCAATAAATACACATACAAACAGTATACTTATAATTAGGATATTTATAAACAGTATACTTGCTAGCAGAACATTTACAAACATTTTACTTACAAGCAGCATACTTGCAAACAGTATACTTACAATCAGTATATTTATATTCAGTATACTTGCAATGTTAATAAACATACATTAACAGAACACGCTAAAGTCTGGTAGTTAAAAATTTGACCAGGCAAGGAAATTTAAGTCTGTTGAACAATAAGAAAATGAGGACTTTTACCGGTCTCAATTGTCAAGTACACCCCCACCTTCTTCAGAAAGATAAAAACACTCCATTTTCTTTAGAAAGTTAGAAACACCCCATATTCATTAGAAAGATAAATGCGCTCCCCATTTCTCCTAAAGTTAAGTGGACCCCACTTTCCCTCATGCAGGTATGGTGTACTCTTATGTGTACCCTCTTCTTTAGAAAGGTAGAAATCTTCCTTCTTCATAAAGTTTAAAGTACTCCCCATCTTCCTTAGGAAGTTAAGAGACCTCAACTGCCTCATAATGTTAAGACCAACCATTCTTCCCCAGCAAGTTAAGAGCACAGTTTTAAGCATCATCCAGGGCTTCTTTCGGATCCTCTCTATTGACCGAAGTTATATATAAAAGAGGATCCTATCTTACTGTCATGATCCCATCGGGATAATTGAACCCGTTCGGTCCTGAGCCCATAAAGACTTTTATTGTTTTCCAGATAAGTCACACAAGGAAAACAAGTTTTCCGATATTAGTTATGTATTGTGGTGGGCACTTCATTGTGTTGATAAACATTGATAAAACATTTTTGCAACGCATAAAAAATAGAGTTTAGGTAGCAATATATATTATTGAAATAAATACATAGGATTATAGGAATTAGGGAAACAGAAGACGACCTATTGACGCATACGAGGCAGCTCCTATTTATATCCACACAAACGTATTCATAAATAAATATGCCTAACCTGCACTTGAAACAATCCAGCGATCTCACGTCTATTATCTTACCGGATAACCTGTTCCACAACTCAACACAAATCCTCTTTCCAAACCAGTATTTACCCAGATCACCCATAGAGACGTGATACATATATATATATATATATATATATATATATATATATATATATATATATATATATATATATATATGTATATATATATATATATATATATATATATATATATATATATACATATATATATATATATATATATATATATATATATATATATATATATATATATGTATATATATATATATATATATATATATATATATATATATATATATATATATATATATATATATATATATATATATATATATATTATTAAATATAACCGAAAAAGTAAGATTAATAATTCTAACACGAATTTTCTCAATCTTTCGTACATTACGCTTCACTGTTGGAGGTAAATCAAAAATCACTTCTCCAAAATTCATTTTTATTTCTAGTCTGACGCGACACGGGCGCGTTTCGTAAAACTTATTACATTTTCAAAGACTTCACAAATACACAACTGATTAGAACGTATCTCTGATTTTATATCTACATTTGAGTGAGGTGGGAAGGGTGATGTGGCATTAACACAAGACAGAACAGGAGGGGATATTAATAGGGTATTAAAAGTATCAACACAAGACAGAACAGAAACAATGGGTATTGAATAGAAGTGTTTGTAGAAAGCCTATTGGTCCATATTTCTTGATGCTTCTATATTGGAGCGGAGTCTTGAGGTGGGTAGAATATAGTTGTGCAATAATTGGCTGTTGATTGCTGGTGTTGACTTCTTGATGTGTAGTGCCTCGCAAACGTCAAGCCGCCTGCTATCGCTTTATCTATCGATGATTTCTGTGTTGTTTACTAGGATTTCTAGAAATCCTAGTAAACAACACAGAAATCATCGATAGATACAGCGATAGCAGGCGGCTTGACGTTTGCGAGGCACTACACATCAAGAAGTCAACACCAGCAATCAACAGCCAATTATTGCACAACTATATTCTACCCACCTCAAGACTCCGCTCCAATATAGAAGCATCAAGAAATATGGACCAATAGGCTTTCTACAAACACTTCTATTCAATACCCATTGTTTCTGTTCTGTCTTGTGTTGATACTTTTAATACCCTATTAATATCCCCTCCTGTTCTGTCTTGTGTTAATGCCACATCACCCTTCCCACCTCACTCAAATGTAGATATAAAATCAGAGATACGTTCTAATCAGTTGTGTACTTGTGAAGTCTTTGAAAATGTAATAAGTTTTACGAAACGCGCCCGTGTCGCGTCAGACTAGAAATAAAAATGAATTTTGGAGAAGTGATTTTTGATTTACCTCCAACAGTGAAGCGTAATGTACGAAAGATTGAGAAAATTCGTGTTAGAATTATTAATCTTACTTTTTCGGTTATATTTAATAATATATGTCTACAGGAAAGACTGCTACCAAAATATACTAATATATATATATATATATATATATATATATATATATATATATATATATATATATATATATATATATATATATATATATATATATATATATATATATATATATATATATATATATATATGTGTGTGTGTGTGTGTGTGTGTGTGATTTCCTTTTGCATTTTACTGGAGCATAAGGAGAAGAATCCCATTACCTGCACCAGAGTGCATGCGGGTTACATGTGAAACTTTTGATTGGCAACGGACTCGATGCCTCCAGATTCCTAGTGGATTCGAGCGAATTCGAAGTTGTGTAATCTTTACCATATCGTGGTCTATATGGGTTCAGGCGTACAACTGGGGTAACCCAGGACGTTGAGCATGGCGGTAGGATCGAACCAAAGATTTGTTTCCAAGATATATCACATTGACATATCAGAAAGATATAGCTACCAACCGGCATCTTTCTCTTGGTCGTGATGATGGAGGGATGTACCGAGTTGACTGCTGGTAACTGACTGTCTCTTCTGCTATGTCAAGTCACCCATTGTCGTCATTTGTTGATTATTTTTTATTTGTTGGTTAGAATCTCTCTGTAGTGATGATAAGGTATTGTGAAGAAATGAACTTTAATGTAGCCTTGTTGTTTGTGTGAAGTCAGGCGCATGGAGAAAGATTTAGCTGTCTTGCCTTTACAGTGATAGTATTGGGCTGAGAATAACCGGGTGAGCACGTAAAGATTATTGAGTCCATCTCTATCAATTCCGGCGTTGCAATTGTTCTCTGGAGAGCTCTTACTGAGCAGCTGGTAAATTTGTTTTCCTTAAGCGTGTGGTGAGCTGTATCTTATGTTCGAGGTATGTGTCAAGATTCCTTCATATATATCTTTCAGGATTCTTTTCTTTCGTCAAAAAAAGGTCTGTGAGACTTATTTTTATGGGAGAAATTTATAGGTAGACTAGGCTCCGTAGTGTTAGGTTTTTATCAATGATGGCATAGGTGTTTATATTCATTTGTATGATGCCTTCTACACCCGTTGAGTTCTAGCATAAAAGCACCTTCCTATCTTAAGTTTCTTAGGGTAGAGTAAAGAGTATACGTCACCATTCCTTTTCGAGATTCTTTATTCTAAGAACTATATCTTGCTTTATTTATCCCACTTGTAAATCAATTTAAGTTGGAAGCTAATGCTAGCAGCAAATCTACATGACCGAGACGTACTGACAGAAAGCGCCTGATTAGAGATAATGGGCAGTGAAAGGTGTCTACAACAGACAATGACCAGAGAAGAAAACAATATTGTGAGAAGTATCGGTGTGGCGAGCAAGGAGTCACTTTATAAACCATTAGCGACGCTTGGTGGGGGAAGGGAGGCGCAGCTAACTTCCCTGTGTTAAGTCAACTGATGTTTGGATTTCATCAACAAAGTAAACAGCGGAAGACTTCCTCATATTGGTCGGCGATACACTGACATCAAAATTATCCAGCACGAATATCTCTCATGTTTAACTGGCTTGCGTTGCACACGCACCAATATTACCCATAAGGAAAGTCAAAATATGAAAGTCAATCCTATTATTAAAGAAAATGGTCAGTCTGTTGTTATGAGCTCTATTTGTTGTCTTTCGTCCATTTGTACACGTAAATCTTATCTGATCATGCACAATGAAATTAAAATAACATGCTGTATGTATGGGAAAATATTGTGGCAAATTCGATTCCATTGCATTGCCTGAGTATTTTCTCATAACTGGTCACGTTCTACAGTTTAAAGATATACAGAAGAATTTTTTTAATCTATTTTCATATAAGTTTTCAAAATCTGATAAATAATACCCATTTAGATACCAAAACTGGTCAGCATAACCCAAGTGAGGAAGAATAACTTTTCTACTTTCATTTACATGGTTACATGCAAGAGTCATATTGATTATATTGCATTTAATTATTACATTGCTGATATTGTTTAAACTTTCACTTCTGATTGCTTTCAGAACAATTTATTAAACGATCTTAGCTTGTTGTTTGTTTGTCTAAGGCTTGAGGCCAGACGCTTATGGATAGTCTCCTAAACATTACAATTAATGGAAAGCTGGGAGAGTATCCCAGATCATTTCCCAGAAATGGTCCATATCTGGGATACGGAACATACATAGGCTGGTCTAAGTAGGCCTAAGTTACTTGCCTTAAGAAATATTGGCAGTTATAAAGACCCGCATGCGATTTACATGAAGTCAAGTGTGAAATGTTTCGTGCGTTTTCCCTAGAGTTTTGGTCCGTAGTAATAATATATTTCCTGAGAGACCAAAACAGTTGTTATAGTGCATATTAATAATTAATATTCTGTGAGAAAAGAGAGAGGTAAATGGGGGAGTGATAGAGTGGAGGAACAGAGGTGGGACGATGGGAAGGATGAAGAGGGAACCAAGGGGAAAGGACGAGGGAGAAAGGAGGAAATGGGATGAAGAATGAAGAAATGGAAAAGGAGAAATTAAAATGTCTGTTCGAGGCTGGAGGCCAGGCTGGGAAGAGAGGGGTAGAAGGGGGGGAGGAAACAAGGAAGAGGGGGGAGGGAAAGGAGATGGAGAGAGGGGGAAGAGGTGAAGAGAAAAACGGCGAAGAAAGAGAAAGAAAAGGTGGATAGTGTGACGGAGTTCCCCCCCTTATAATTCTCCCATGCCTGCGGTAAGAGTCATGTCTACTTTTCCCAAGCGTTCTCTACGTTGCAGGCTACAATTTGATATATGGGAGAGAGTGAAGTGTTCTCGGAGAGCCGAGAAATTTGCGAAATAGTAATATTTTGGCCTGTGGTTTAGGCCCTTTAGGGAGCCAAGATGGCGCTGGCTTCCCTGATCTCCCGCCAAAACCGTGTGACGTCAGTGGCACCGGATTGGTCACCGACAGCAATGTGGCACTGGGAGCCAATGAAAACCTCCCGTGGCGAAAGTGACGTCACGAAGGAAGGGGGTCCGGCCAGCGCGCCGGGCTGGCGCCAGCAGTCAGACACGACACGTCATAGAGGTCGGACGTGCGACGAGTGGTCCTGTCTGTCGGACAGCTGTTTCCCACTACCGTGGATTTACGCGTCACCTGAAGTCCGCCAGTACTCTGAGAAGTCTTCCCTAGTTCATGTGTTGAACCAGAAGAGGGAATTGACGGTTATTTGAGCAACAAGTGCTCCAGTCAGGTACTGTGCCAGTAGCAGTGAAGCCGTGCAGTGACGTATGTTGACGTCTGTGGCAATTCACCAGTTCGTGACAGCGTAGTGGCTGACAGAGCCACTGGGTAGCTGAGGAAGAGAGGACTATTTGGGGAAACCGGACGACTGTAGCTGAGACGTAGGCGACAGCCGTTGCTGGGAGAAAACGACGGCCAGGAGACCGACTCCAACCTTCAAGAAGTCAAGGAGGAGGACGGACCTGCAGTGAGGAGGCACGGAGACGACGCGCTAAACGGTGGGACGACGAGAGGCTCTGGTAGGACACGACGACGTGTAGTGTGGGGGCGTTCCCGACACGAGGACCAGGAGCTACATCTCGACTTTCATCGGAGGATAGGGTGAAGTAGGTGGTTCTAGTTCCCTCCCCATTCCCCTTTAGTTAGCTATATTATTTGGCTATATTATCTAGCCTGAAGATTTTATATGTCGTGAGCAAGTCTCACCTATGTCATGGTAAAGCACCAGTGTGCTAGACAGTACTATCAAGAGTACTTGTAATATTCATGTTGATTATTGGTGTGTACAGGCACCAGGAACCAGTGATAAATTTACTGTGTTGTGTATATCTTTCTATAGATTTTGATATGAACATATAGTGGTAAATTATATATAAGATTATGCCAGTATGTGGAGGTTAGGCTATGTGCCCAGAAACTATTTATTTTCCATGTATTGATGATTGATTTATATACCATATATATGTCTATGTTCATTCAGTGAATAATCATTTGTGAGTACAGTGAATTATTGCGTTATCGCCCACGAGAGAAAGTACTGAAAACTCCCGTGCTAATATTTCATAATATATTGTTGGATAAATAACAGTGTAAGACCATTACAGTGAATCATTGTAGAATTGATTGTAGAAAAGACTGTTTGAGCCTGAGTACAGTGTAACTAAGTAATTCGGTTTATTTGTGCCAATATCGAGTGTGCGAGTTTCTAGTAATATTGGAGAATTTAAAGAAACCGAGCGCGTGAATCTAGCAAACAAGCAAATTTCGCGCGGAGAGTCCATTGCGATCAGCGTTCTTGACACTTGATGAGGAGGGGAGAGTGTTGCCCTCTAGTGATCGCATAATATCCGTGGGAATTACCGGCCGAGTCAGGATCAGTTGATTTATGATTATTGTGTGGCCTTGTGACATCTTTCATACATTTTAAGTAAAATACAAAACTCTCTTTGTGTTTTTATCATCCCCTCCATTGATCTTGTGGCTATACTATACCTGTAAGCATAGAGTGATAACAATAAGTACCTGCCTGATTCCTGATCTTTGAGTGTGACCTTGCCAAGGCTACCACTGAATACACCAGTCCACTGAGGGTGTTACTGGCCACCTTAAACACCAGTTGGCGATCTTGTGTTTAACCGTAGAGCCCTATTGTTGGGGAGGGCACACGACAGTCGAGGTGAACGAGTCGTGTTCTCACTCTTTCTTAATAAGAGGCCGTTAAGATTGACTGGGAGACTCTCCTGGCGTGCAGTGGCGCCGTGAGGATCGAGGGAAGACCCGCAGGGCTACGGTGAGTTACCTTGAGCATAACTATTGCTCACCCCAGAGTAAGGGTAGAGAATATTAGAGAGGTGAAAACCCCAACATTGGCGACCTCGCCAGGATTTCAATCGAAGTAAAGGTTGCAGTGGTACTTGGCAGTGGTGTTAGAGATCAGGTGCAGGTTAACACTCATAGCACAAGATGGAGGATGATAAAGTAACCAGGTTTATTGACTCTAGAGACGAACAGGTGCTGGAAGAGTGCACCAAGGCACAGTTACAGGCTATAGCGGATCATTTTGGAATAAAGCTGAAATCTGCCCGAGTTGGTGAAAGAAGACTAGAGATAATGGCTCAGCTAAAGGCTCGAGACGAAGCTTTGGGGGAGGAACGGCCCCAAACACCTGCCAGTGAGGGTGAGCACCTGAGTATTGGTGGAAGCAGCAGGGGATCCAGCGGCAGCAGGCACAGCATTAAGCTGGAAATAATGAAGCTGCAGCTGGAGGCACAGCAGCGCAAAGAAGAGCGAGAAGCAGAAGCACAAATGAAGCGTGAGGAGCGAGAAGCACAGCTGCGCCGGGAAGAACAGGAGCGAGAAGCACAGATGAAGCGTGAGGAGCGAGAAGCACAGCTGCGCCGGGAAGAACAGGAGCGAGAAGCACAGATGAAGCGTGAGGAGCGAGAAGCACAGCTGCGCCGGGAAGAACAGGAGCGAGAAGCACAGACGAAGCGTGAGGAACGAGAAGCACAGCTGCGCCGGGAAGAGCAAGAGCGAGAAGCACAGCTGCGCCGGGAAGAGCAAGAACGAGAAGCACAGCTACGCAGGGAAGAACGAGAGCAAGAAGTTAGGCTGAGACAAATGGAAATAGAAGCCAACCAGGAGGTGGAGCTGAAGCGAGCTGAACTGGGACTAGGTGCCCCTGCCCCGCCACAGGAAGACCGACGAGTGAGGGAACGAGACCTGCCGGTCTTTGTGCCTAGTGAAGCCGAAAGTTTCTTCGATCACTTTGAGAGAGTTGCTGCTATGAAGAGGTGGCCGAGGGCGGAGTGGGCGGAGTTGGTCCAAGGGAGACTCACAGGTGAAGCTCGCCAAGCCTTCACTATGCTCGACTTCCAAGAATGCACTAACTACGATGCGGTAAAACGAGCTGTGCTCCGTTCCTTTAAGCTCACGCCAGAGTGTTACAGAAAGAGGTTTAGAGAATGTACCCGGTTGCCAGGAAAATCGTATGCGGAGACGGCGAGGGACATTGAAAGAAAGCTCCTTAAGTGGCTGGACTCTGAAGAAGCAAGGTCGGTCGAAGAGGTCAAGGAACTAATGGCCATGGAAAAGTTTATGTCCGTGCTCTCTCCTGAGATCAGGATGAGGGTAAAGGAGGCGGACATAAAGGACCTGAGGGCCGCAGCCGACCGGGCCGACATGCTAGAAGAAGCCCTACGCCCACGCCGAGAGGGACAGAACCGACCACCCGCATACGTCGGAAACGATCGGAGTTATAGAAGGACGGATGGATGGAGGACAGGAGCGAGTTCTCCCAAATCCCATTTCTCAAGTTGGAACACCCGAGGAACAAAAGGTGTTGTAGAGCCGATAGGGGAGAACCAAGCTGAGAGCTCGGGAACTGTTACTGCAGGGAAAGAAACGACAAGTGAGGCGGGAAAGACACAGGGTGTGACGGTCTCTGGAGGCAGTGCTAAGACGAGCGGTGGTGGATGGTCTCCGCCGAGGGGCCGCTGCTACAACTGCGGAATACCCGGACACGTCGCGCGGGAATGCAGACGCCCTAAGCAGCGGGGACACGTTGCTTTAGTGATGTTCCAGGACCAGAGGGCCGAGGGAGTGCGGGATGAACCCGTGCTGAATGGGGAGAAGAAAGTTCACCCATTCATGTGTCAAGGAACCGTAAGGATGGGGGTCGCAGACCCCATCCCAGTGAAGATGCTAAGAGACACCGGGGCTGACTTTACCCTGGTAAGTGAAACCCTGTTCCCCGAGGGTTACGAAAGTACCAGTGTGGGGGTGGCACGGGTGGCCACTGTGGGAGGCCCAGTGAGGATGCCCCTACACCAGGTAACTTTAAGTTCCGATTATGGCTGCCAGACCCTAGAGGTGGGAGTCTGTACATCAATGCCCAAGATGGAGGCACAGGTCATCTTGGGGAATGACGCGTGTGGAGGATATGTCCTCCCGCATCTCGTGAAAGGCGAAGAGTGCCCAGAACAACACGAGGAGACAGGCGAAGATTTGAACGCCTGTGGGGACGAGAAGGGAATCGCACCGGTGGCGATACCAGTTTGTACTGTGACACCGAGACAACGCGAAGAACCAGGAGGTTGTGGATCTGATGGGGCTGAGGAGTCGACTGACAGCCTGGGAACAGATCGCCTCTACGTAGGACCCAGAGAACGAGTGGAGGGCGAGAGTAGCCCGAATGGTGAGTTGCAGGTGACACTCACCGGTTCTCCAGGGGTAAGCCGCACTCGTCCCGGAGAGTTACAGCAGGGGGAGGTCCCCGAATTGGTTAGTAAGGCCGAAGGAGGACGTGTGGGTCCTGAGAAGGCTTACTTTCCATTTATATATATTATATATGCCATGCTATTCATGCTGAAGGAACGATGGACGCCAGGAGCGACCGTGGGAACGGTGAACGAATATGTCCAGAAGTTTAAAGAACGTCTCACTCTGGCTAAGGAACTGGCTGGGAAGCACCTGAAGGAGGCGCAGCGTAAGATGTCGGAATGGTACGACAAGAGAGCTACACAGAGGGATTTCCAGGTCGGGTCCCAAGTAATGGTCTTGTGTCCAGGTAAAGGTAGGGTGACCGAGTCACGGTTCGAGGGACCATACCAAGTGCTGCGACGGTTGGGTCCGGTGTCGTACGAAATTGGGAAGTCGAACAGATCCCGAAAGAAACAGGTGTGTCACGTGGACCGCCTGAAACCCTTCTTCACGGTGGAAGGAGGAACCGCCAGGCAGGAAGGAACGATGACCCGGGAACCCCAGCAAAGGACAGTTCTGTGCGTACAGGTGGACCAAGAACTCCCGGAGGAGGAAGGAAAGTGGTCCAGGGCGGATGGCACCCGTCTCACCAACACTGAGAGTCTGGCAAACATCAAGGACAAGCTGTCACATCTGGAAGGGCAACAGAGAGCGGACCTGACGGACCTACTGAGAAAGAATGCCTCCCTCTTCACCGACGTGCCCCGACGACACCGGAGTGTGACGCACGAGGTGGAGGTGAGGGACGCCAGGCCCGTCAAACAGAGCGCGTACAGGGTGAGCCCAGAGAAGCGAGAGCTGATGAGAAAGGAGGTGGAGTACCTCCTTGAGAACGACCTTGCGGAGCCCAGCAAAAGTGAGTGGAGTTCCCCGTGCCTGTTGGTGAGGAAAAGCGACGGAACATACCGCTTTTGTACAGATTACAGGAGGGTGAACTCCGTCACTGTGGCGGATTCTCACCCCATGCCAAGAGTGAGTGACTGCATTGACCAGGTGGGCAGTGCACGGTATGTATCCAAGGTCGATCTTCTCAAGGGGTACTACCAGATCTCCCTGACTCCTGAGGCCAGGAAGATATCAGCTTTCGCGACTCCTGATGGGCTGTACCAGTACAAGGTGTTGCCCTTCGGCATGAAAAACAGCGGCAGCTGTTTCCAGCGAATGATGAACGAGCTGTTAAGGGGTGCAGTAGGATGCACGGTTTACATCGATGACATCGTCGTGTACGCCGACGATTGGGGGACGCATCTGGAGAGACTTGGGGAATTATTCAGAAGGTTAGAGGAGGCTAACCTGACTGTAAATTTGGCCAAGAGTGAGTTTGGGAAAGCTCACTTAGAGTACCTCGGTTTTGTCATCGGCCAAGGTGAAGTCACTCCAGTTGATAACAAAGTAGCAGCCATAAAGGAATACCCCGTGCCCAAGACGCGCAAGGAGTTGCTCAGGTACCTCGGAATGATAGGGTACTATCGTGGGTTCTGCCGGAATTTCTCCACGGTAGCGCATCCCCTAACCGAGCTACTCTCCAAGAATGTAAGATGGAGATGGGGAGAGGCCTGCCAAGAGTCTTTTGAAAAGACCAAGAAATTGTTGACGGAGGCCCCAGTATTGATATCTCCAGATTTTTCAGCCGGTTTTATCCTGTACGTGGACGCCAGCGACGTTGGAATAGGGGCCATGTTGGCTCAAGAACGGAGTGAAGTGCATAGGCCAGTAGCCTATGCACTTCATTGCATAACTATTTATAGGGTCTGAGTTGGTTCGGCGCCTTATGAGCTAAATCATATCAGGTGAAGTGTAGCCTATGCATAACGCTAGTTATGGCCCTGAAGCACTTTGATGTATACGCGGGAGGAGGGGCGAGACCTGTCCTAGTATTCACCGATCACAACCCTCTCACATTTTTATACAAGATGAAGAATTCCAACCAACGTCTAACTAGGTGGGCGTTGTTACTGCAAGAATACCGGCTGGAGATCAAACACATCAAGGGGAAGGAAAACGTAGTAGCGGACGCCCTATCCCGCATACACTAACCAGACATGACTCTTATTTTAAGGGGAGGGGTATGTGACGGAGTTCCCCCCCTTATAATTCTCCCATGCCTGCAGTAAGAGTCATGTCTACTTTTCCCAAGCGTTCTCTACGTTGCAGGCTACAATTTGATATATGGGAGAGAGTGAAGTGTTCTCGGAGAGCCGAGAAATTTGCGAAATAGTAATATTTTGGCCTGTGGTTTAGGCCCTTTAGGGAGCCAAGATGGCGCTGGCTTCCCTGATCTCCCGCCAAAACCGTGTGACGTCAGTGGCACCGGATTGGTCACCGACAGCAATGTGGCACTGGAAGCCAATGAAAACCTCCCGTGGCGAAAGTGACGTCACGAAGGAAGGGGGTCCGGCCAGCGCGCCGGGCTGGCGCCAGCAGTCAGACACGACACGTCATAGAGGTCGGACGTGCGACGAGTGGTCCTGTCTGTCGGACAGCTGTTTCCCACTACCGTGGATTTACGCGTCACCTGAAGTCCGCCAGTACTCTGAGAAGTCTTCCCTAGTTCATGTGTTGAACCAGAAGAGGGAATTGACGGTTATTTGAGCAACAAGTGCTCCAGTCAGGTACTGTGCCAGTAGCAGTGAAGCCGTGCAGTGACGTATGTTGACGTCTGTGGCAATTCACCAGTTCGTGACAGCGTAGTGGCTGACAGAGCCACTGGGTAGCTGAGGAAGAGAGGACTATTTGGGGAAACCGGACGACTGTAGCTGAGACGTAGGCGACAGCCGTTGCTGGGAGAAAACGACGGCCAGGAGACCGACTCCAACCTTCAAGAAGTCAAGGAGGAGGACGGACCTGCAGTGAGGAGGCACGGAGACGACGCGCTAAACGGTGGGACGACGAGAGGCTCTGGTAGGACACGACGACGTGTAGTGTGGGGGCGTTCCCGACACGAGGACCAGGAGCTACATCTCGACTTTCATCGGAGGATAGGGTGAAGTAGGTGGTTCTAGTTCCCTCCCCATTCCCCTTTAGTTAGCTATATTATTTGGCTATATTATCTAGCCTGAAGATTTTATATGTCGTGAGCAAGTCTCACCTATGTCATGGTAAAGCACCAGTGTGCTAGACAGTACTATCAAGAGTACTTGTAATATTCATGTTGATTATTGGTGTGTACAGGCACCAGGAACCAGTGATAAATTTACTGTGTTGTGTATATCTTTCTATAGATTTTGATATGAACATATAGTGGTAAATTATATATAAGATTATGCCAGTATGTGGAGGTTAGGCTATGTGCCCAGAAACTATTTATTTTCCATGTATTGATGATTGATTTATATACCATATATATGTCTATGTTCATTCAGTGAATAATCATTTGTGAGTACAGTGAATTATTGCGTTATCGCCCACGAGAGAAAGTACTGAAAACTCCCGTGCTAATATTTCATAATATATTGTTGGATAAATAACAGTGTAAGACCATTACAGTGAATCATTGTAGAATTGATTGTAGAAAAGACTGTTTGAGCCTGAGTACAGTGTAACTAAGTAATTCGGTTTATTTGTGCCAATATCGAGTGTGCGAGTTTCTAGTAATATTGGAGAATTTAAAGAAACCGAGCGCGTGAATCTAGCAAACAAGCAAATTTCGCGCGGAGAGTCCATTGCGATCAGCGTTCTTGACACTTGATGAGGAGGGGAGAGTGTTGCCCTCTAGTGATCGCATAATATCCGTGGGAATTACCGGCCGAGTCAGGATCAGTTGATTTATGATTATTGTGTGGCCTTGTGACATCTTTCATACATTTTAAGTAAAATACAAAACTCTCTTTGTGTTTTTATCATCCCCTCCATTGATCTTGTGGCTATACTATACCTGTAAGCATAGAGTGATAACAATAAGTACCTGCCTGATTCCTGATCTTTGAGTGTGACCTTGCCAAGGCTACCACTGAATACACCAGTCCACTGAGGGTGTTACTGGCCACCTTAAACACCAGTTGGCGATCTTGTGTTTAACCGTAGAGCCCTATTGTTGGGGAGGGCACACGACAGTCGAGGTGAACGAGTCGTGTTCTCACTCTTTCTTAATAAGAGGCCGTTAAGATTGACTGGGAGACTCTCCTGGCGTGCAGTGGCGCCGTGAGGATCGAGGGAAGACCCGCAGGGCTACGGTGAGTTACCTTGAGCATAACTATTGCTCACCCCAGAGTAAGGGTAGAGAATATTAGAGAGGTGAAAACCCCAACATTGGCGACCTCGCCAGGATTTCAATCGAAGTAAAGGTTGCAGTGGTACTTGGCAGTGGTGTTAGAGATCAGGTGCAGGTTAACACTCATAGCACAAGATGGAGGATGATAAAGTAACCAGGTTTATTGACTCTAGAGACGAACAGGTGCTGGAAGAGTGCACCAAGGCACAGTTACAGGCTATTGCGGATCATTTTGGAATAAAGCTGAAATCTGCCCGAGTTGGTGAAAGAAGACTAGAGATAATGGCTCAGCTAAAGGCTCGAGACGAAGCTTTGGGGGAGGAACGGCCCCAAACACCTGCCAGTGAGGGTGAGCACCTGAGTATTGGTGGAAGCAGCAGGGGATCCAGCGGCAGCAGGCACAGCATTAAGCTGGAAATAATGAAGCTGCAGCTGGAGGCACAGCAGCGCAAAGAAGAGCGAGAAGCAGAAGCACAAATGAAGCGTGAGGAGCGAGAAGCACAGCTGCGCCGGGAAGAACAGGAGCGAGAAGCACAGATGAAGCGTGAGGAGCGAGAAGCACAGCTGCGCCGGGAAGAACAGGAGCGAGAAGCACAGATGAAGCGTGAGGAGCGAGAAGCACAGCTGCGCCGGGAAGAACAGGAGCGAGAAGCACAGACGAAGCGTGAGGAACGAGAAGCACAGCTGCGCCGGGAAGAGCAAGAGCGAGAAGCACAGCTGCGCCGGGAAGAGCAAGAACGAGAAGCACAGCTACGCAGGGAAGAACGAGAGCAAGAAGTTAGGCTGAGACAAATGGAAATAGAAGCCAACCAGGAGGTGGAGCTGAAGCGAGCTGAACTGGGACTAGGTGCCCCTGCCCCGCCACAGGAAGACCGACGAGTGAGGGAACGAGACCTGCCGGTCTTTGTGCCTAGTGAAGCCGAAAGTTTCTTCGATCACTTTGAGAGAGTTGCTGCTATGAAGAGGTGGCCGAGGGCGGAGTGGGCGGAGTTGGTCCAAGGAAGGCTCACAGGTGAAGCTCGCCAAGCCTTCACTATGCTCGACTTCCAAGAATGCACTAACTACGATGCGGTAAAACGAGCTGTGCTCCGTTCCTTTAAGCTCACGCCAGAGTGTTACAGAAAGAGGTTTAGAGAATGTACCCGGTTGCCAGGAAAATCGTATGCGGAGACGGCGAGGGACATTGAAAGAAAGCTCCTTAAGTGGCTGGACTCTGAAGAAGCAAGGTCGGTCGAAGAGGTCAAGGAACTAATGGCCATGGAAAAGTTTATGTCCGTGCTCTCTCCTGAGATCAGGATGAGGGTAAAGGAGGCGGACATAAAGGACCTGAGGGCCGCAGCCGACCGGGCCGACATGCTAGAAGAAGCCCTACGCCCACGCCGAGAGGGACAGAACCGACCACCCGCATACGTCGGAAACGATCGGAGTTATAGAAGGACGGATGGATGGAGGACAGGAGCGAGTTCTCCCAAATCCCATTTCTCAAGTTGGAACACCCGAGGAACAAAAGGTGTTGTAGAGCCGATAGGGGAGAACCAAGCTGAGAGCTCGGGAACTGTTACTGCAGGGAAAGAAACGACAAGTGAGGCGGGAAAGACACAGGGTGTGACGGTCTCTGGAGGCAGTGCTAAGACGAGCGGTGGTGGATGGTCTCCGCCGAGGGGCCGCTGCTACAACTGCGGAATACCCGGACACGTCGCGCGGGAATGCAGACGCCCTAAGCAGCGGGGACACGTTGCTTTAGTGATGTTCCAGGACCAGAGGGCCGAGGGAGTGCGGGATGAACCCGTGCTGAATGGGGAGAAGAAAGTTCACCCATTCATGTGTCAAGGAACCGTAAGGATGGGGGTCGCAGACCCCATCCCAGTGAAGATGCTAAGAGACACCGGGGCTGACTTTACCCTGGTAAGTGAAACCCTGTTCCCCGAGGGTTACGAAAGTACCAGTGTGGGGGTGGCACGGGTGGCCACTGTGGGAGGCCCAGTGAGGATGCCCCTACACCAGGTAACTTTAAGTTCCGATTATGGCTGCCAGACCCTAGAGGTGGGAGTCTGTACATCAATGCCCAAGATGGAGGCACAGGTCATCTTGGGGAATGACGCGTGTGGAGGATATGTCCTCCCGCATCTCGTGAAAGGCGAAGAGTGCCCAGAACAACACGAGGAGACAGGCGAAGATTTGAACGCCTGTGGGGACGAGAAGGGAATCGCACCGGTGGCGATACCAGTTTGTACTGTGACACCGAGACAACGCGAAGAACCAGGAGGTTGTGGATCTGATGGGGCTGAGGAGTCGACTGACAGCCTGGGAACAGATCGCCTCTACGTAGGACCCAGAGAACGAGTGGAGGGCGAGAGTAGCCCGAATGGTGAGTTGCAGGTGACACTCACCGGTTCTCCAGGGGTAAGCCGCACTCGTCCCGGAGAGTTACAGCAGGGGGAGGTCCCCGAATTGGTTAGTAAGGCCGAAGGAGGACGTGTGGGTCCTGAGAAGGCTTACTTTCCATTTATATATATTATATATGCCATGCTATTCATGCTGAAGGAACGATGGACGCCAGGAGCGACCGTGGGAACGGTGAACGAATATGTCCAGAAGTTTAAAGAACGTCTCACTCTGGCTAAGGAACTGGCTGGGAAGCACCTGAAGGAGGCGCAGCGTAAGATGTCGGAATGGTACGACAAGAGAGCTACACAGAGGGATTTCCAGGTCGGGTCCCAAGTAATGGTCTTGTGTCCAGGTAAAGGTAGGGTGACCGAGTCACGGTTCGAGGGACCATACCAAGTGCTGCGACGGTTGGGTCCGGTGTCGTACGAAATTGGGAAGTCGAACAGATCCCGAAAGAAACAGGTGTGTCACGTGGACCGCCTGAAACCCTTCTTCACGGTGGAAGGAGGAACCGCCAGGCAGGAAGGAACGATGACCCGGGAACCCCAGCAAAGGACAGTTCTGTGCGTACAGGTGGACCAAGAACTCCCGGAGGAGGAAGGAAAGTGGTCCAGGGCGGATGGCACCCGTCTCACCAACACTGAGAGTCTGGCAAACATCAAGGACAAGCTGTCACATCTGGAAGGGCAACAGAGAGCGGACCTGACGGACCTACTGAGAAAGAATGCCTCCCTCTTCACCGACGTGCCCCGACGACACCGGAGTGTGACGCACGAGGTGGAGGTGAGGGACGCCAGGCCCGTCAAACAGAGCGCGTACAGGGTGAGCCCAGAGAAGCGAGAGCTGATGAGAAAGGAGGTGGAGTACCTCCTTGAGAACGACCTTGCGGAGCCCAGCAAAAGTGAGTGGAGTTCCCCGTGCCTGTTGGTGAGGAAAAGCGACGGAACATACCGCTTTTGTACAGATTACAGGAGGGTGAACTCCGTCACTGTGGCGGATTCTCACCCCATGCCAAGAGTGAGTGACTGCATTGACCAGGTGGGCAGTGCACGGTATGTATCCAAGGTCGATCTTCTCAAGGGGTACTACCAGATCTCCCTGACTCCTGAGGCCAGGAAGATATCAGCTTTCGCGACTCCTGATGGGCTGTACCAGTACAAGGTGTTGCCCTTCGGCATGAAAAACAGCGGCAGCTGTTTCCAGCGAATGATGAACGAGCTGTTAAGGGGTGCAGTAGGATGCACGGTTTACATCGATGACATCGTCGTGTACGCCGACGATTGGGGGACGCATCTGGAGAGACTTGGGGAATTATTCAGAAGGTTAGAGGAGGCTAACCTGACTGTAAATTTGGCCAAGAGTGAGTTTGGGAAAGCTCACTTAGAGTACCTCGGTTTTGTCATCGGCCAAGGTGAAGTCACTCCAGTTGATAACAAAGTAGCAGCCATAAAGGAATACCCCGTGCCCAAGACGCGCAAGGAGTTGCTCAGGTACCTCGGAATGATAGGGTACTATCGTGGGTTCTGCCGGAATTTCTCCACGGTAGCGCATCCCCTAACCGAGCTACTCTCCAAGAATGTAAGATGGAGATGGGGAGAGGCCTGCCAAGAGTCTTTTGAAAAGACCAAGAAATTGTTGACGGAGGCCCCAGTATTGATATCTCCAGATTTTTCAGCCGGTTTTATCCTGTACGTGGACGCCAGCGACGTTGGAATAGGGGCCATGTTGGCTCAAGAACGGAGTGAAGTGCATAGGCCAGTAGCCTTCTACTCGAAGAAGTTCGTAAAATACCAGCGGGCCTACAGCACCGTTGAGAAGGAGGCATTGGCGCTAGTTATGGCCCTGAAGCACTTTGATGTATACGCGGGAGGAGGGGCGAGACCTGTCCTAGTATTCACCGATCACAACCCTCTCACATTTTTATACAAGATGAAGAATTCCAACCAACGTCTAACTAGGTGGGCGTTGTTACTGCAAGAATACCGGCTGGAGATCAAACACATCAAGGGGAAGGAAAACGTAGTAGCGGACGCCCTATCCCGCATACACTAACCAGACATGACTCTTATTTTAAGGGGAGGGGTATGTGACGGAGTTCCCCCCCTTATAATTCTCCCATGCCTGCAGTAAGAGTCATGTCTACTTTTCCCAAGCGTTCTCTACGTTGCAGGCTACAATTTGATATATGGGAGAGAGTGAAGTGTTCTCGGAGAGCCGAGAAATTTGCGAAATAGTAATATTTTGGCCTGTGGTTTAGGCCCTTTAGGGAGCCAAGATGGCGCTGGCTTCCCTGATCTCCCGCCAAAACCGTGTGACGTCAGTGGCACCGGATTGGTCACCGACAGCAATGTGGCACTGGGAGCCAATGAAAACCTCCCGTGGCGAAAGTGACGTCACGAAGGAAGGGGGTCCGGCCAGCGCGCCGGGCTGGCGCCAGCAGTCAGACACGACACGTCATAGAGGTCGGACGTGCGACGAGTGGTCCTGTCTGTCGGACAGCTGTTTCCCACTACCGTGGATTTACGCGTCACCTGAAGTCCGCCAGTACTCTGAGAAGTCTTCCCTAGTTCATGTGTTGAACCAGAAGAGGGAATTGACGGTTATTTGAGCAACAAGTGCTCCAGTCAGGTACTGTGCCAGTAGCAGTGAAGCCGTGCAGTGACGTATGTTGACGTCTGTGGCAATTCACCAGTTCGTGACAGCGTAGTGGCTGACAGAGCCACTGGGTAGCTGAGGAAGAGAGGACTATTTGGGGAAACCGGACGACTGTAGCTGAGACGTAGGCGACAGCCGTTGCTGGGAGAAGACGACGGCCAGGAGACCGACTCCAACCTTCAAGAAGTCAAGGAGGAGGACGGACCTGCAGTGAGGAGGCACGGAGACGACGCGCTAAACGGTGGGACGACGAGAGGCTCTGGTAGGACACGACGACGTGTAGTGTGGGGGCGTTCCCGACACGAGGACCAGGAGCTACATCTCGACTTTCATCGGAGGATAGGGTGAAGTAGGTGGTTCTAGTTCCCTCCCCATTCTCCTTTAGTTAGCTATATTATTTGGCTATATTATCTAGCCTGAAGATTTTATATGTCGTGAGCAAGTCTCACCTATATCATGGTAAAGCACCAGTGTGCTAGACAGTACTATCAAGAGTACTTGTAATATTCATGTTGATTATTGGTGTGTACAGGCACCAGGAACCAGTGATAAATTTACTGTGTTGTGTATATCTTTCTATAGATTTTGATATGAACATATAGTGGTAAATTATATATAAGATTATGCCAGTATGTGGAGGTTAGGCTATGTGCCCAGAAACTATTTATTTTCCATGTATTGATGATTGATTTATATACCATATATATGTCTATGTTCATTCAGTGAATAATCATTTGTGAGTACAGTGAATTATTGCGTTATCGCCCACGAGAGAAAGTACTGAAAACTCCCGTGCTAATATTTCATAATATATTGTTGGATAAATAACAGTGTAAGACCATTACAGTGAATCATTGTAGAATTGATTGTAGAAAAGACTGTTTGAGCCTGAGTACAGTGTAACTAAGTAATTCGGTTTATTTGTGCCAATATCGAGTGTGCGAGTTTCTAGTAATATTGGAGAATTTAAAGAAACCGAGCGCGTGAATCTAGCAAACAAGCAAATTTCGCGCGGAGAGTCCATTGCGATCAGCGTTCTTGACACTTGATGAGGAGGGGAGAGTGTTGCCCTCTAGTGATCGCATAATATCCGTGGGAATTACCGGCCGAGTCAGGATCAGTTGATTTATGATTATTGTGTGGCCTTGTGACATCTTTCATACATTTTAAGTAAAATACAAAACTCTCTTTGTGTTTTTATCATCCCCTCTATTGATCTTGTGGCTATACTATACCTGTAAGCATAGAGTGATAACAATAAGTACCTGCCTGATTCCTGATCTTTGAGTGTGACCTTGCCAAGGCTACCACTGAATACACCAGTCCACTGAGGGTGTTACTGGCCACCTTAAACACCAGTTGGCGATCTTGTGTTTAACCGTAGAGCCCTATTGTTGGGGAGGGCACACGACAGTCGAGGTGAACGAGTCGTGTTCTCACTCTTTCTTAATAAGAGGCCGTTAAGATTGACTGGGAGACTCTCCTGGCGTGCAGTGGCGCCGTGAGGATCGAGGGAAGACCCGCAGGGCTACGGTGAGTTACCTTGAGCATAACTATTGCTCACCCCAGAGTAAGGGTAGAGAATATTAGAGAGGTGAAACCCCCAACAATAGAAAGAAAAGGTGGAGAGAAAGGGGAAGGGGAGAGAGAAAAGGAAGAGTGGGGAATAGTGGGAGAGACAGACTATCCCGGGCATCGCCGCGTACCCTTCGTACGCGGGTATGTATATATATACATACATATATATGTATGTATGTATATATATATATATATATATATATATATATATATATATATATATATATATATATATATATATATATATATATATAATTTTATGAGATCGTATGAAGGAAAAAAGTGAAACAGGAATCACTTGAGCGTCTTATACGCGGGCAAATACGGTATATGCGAAGAGGTTGTGAGTGTGGCCGCTAAGAATTATTCCGCACCACGTTCTCCAAACCAGTAATATCATATCAAGGAGCCATTAGCCTAAGTTATGACTCGTGAGGGAAGCGACGTCACGTATCTCCCATATTTATGACTCTCCTGGAAAAGAACAAGACGGTGACAAAAAACTGCTTAAGTTACGGCGTTTGAAGAAGGAGCCATCGCCTGTCACCGTTATTTACGGCTCCCCTCTTAAAATGAGCCAAGAGAGGGAAGAGGTGCCTCCTAGCACACCACGCTAGAAGGTGCGTTATGTGGCAAGTATACTTCGGAGCAGCCAGTGAGGCACATGTTGAAAACATTTCTTTAAATGAGCCTCTGGCTGATCAAACACATATGTTCAGCACTCTAATATTTTACATGTATGTGCGTGGATGCACACATATACGGAAATACGTAAATATAGGTAAACGATCACAGAGAAAGTAACCTCATTCTTGTTATTATTTGGCGACGATGCTAACCTAAAAAGGCGTATCATACCTGAGCAGGACTGTAGTATGTTACAAAATGAGCTAGACCATCTTCAGAGATGGTTTGAGAAATGGCTACAAGACTTCATTCCTGACAAATGCAAGGTTATGAGGACAGGAACTGAGGCAACAGACCTCGAATACAGTACTGTATGAAGGAAAGACAACTTCAGATTCAGGAAAAGAGAAAGATTTAGTAGTGGACATGACTGGAGCTCTAACACCAGAGGCACTCATCAGCAGGATAACGAGGTCAGCATATGCCATACTGCCAGACGTCCGGTTATCCTTCAGGAACTTGGCCAAAGATTCATTTCAAGCCATGTATACGAACTATGTGAGTCTCCTTGCTGAGTATGCTGCCCCAAGATGGAACTCCTATCTGAAATGAATCACAAAATAAAAACTAGAAAAAGTCCACAAATATGCAGCGAAGCTTACCAGAATAAAGGAATCTGAGTTATGAAGAAAGATTGAAGGAACAGAATTTCACTAAACTGTGAGAAAGAAGGAATAGGGAAGACATGATAACGCTGTAAAAGATACTAAGGGGGCAAGGGTAAAATAGATATGTAAGCACTGTTAATGATCAGTAAAACCAGGGGAAATATATGTGTCTTGTCGAGGCCAGTCCGATGCATAGTTTAAAATGTAAATATAAGACTTCATATGACTGAGAAGAGTCGGTGCATTAAAGTTCTCATACTCGATTAAGAGAAGATGTTTGACCTTGCAAGCACAACTTGGTAAGCATATGTAAACAGAAACACACACACACACACACACAAAGTGTAGATATGACAGAGCCCGATAGGCTCATGAATCTGTACACCTGTTGATTGACGGTTGAGAGGCGGGACCAAAGAGCCAGAGCTCAACCCCCGCAAACACAACTAGGTGAGTACAACTAGGTGAGTACACACACACACACACACACACACACACACACACACACACACACACACACACACACACACTCACATTGATTAATTGACAGTTGAGAGGCGGGACCAGAGAGCCAGAGCTCAATCCCCGCAAACACAACTAGGTGAGTACAACTAGGTGAGTACACACACACGTGACAGCTAAGAATGTAAACAAAGAACTAACAACGGACGCGAAACAAAAAGAAGTTGGACCAGACAAAAGTATCACAGTGGATACTAAGAGAGGCAGCGCAAGCCCTCAGCATGCCTCTGGCAAGGATCTTTAACGAATCACTGATGAAGGGAGGTGCCCACTTACTGGAAGAAGGAAAATGTGGCACCAATTTTCAAGATATGAGATAGAGAAGAGGCACTTAACTACAGACCTGTATCACTGAGAAGCATTCCCTACATAGTACTAGGTTAAGACTTTTTTATTATTATTATTATTATTATTTTCTACCACAGACGTGGCCAATCATTAACAATGCTAACCAGCATATATTTATTTTCTTCTGTCCTCCATGAACAGGGTGAGAGAGCTGTTAAACATATAGTTCAGGGATTTATGTAACAATCAACCACAGAAGGTGATTGTAGTGCTTTTAAAATGCTAATCTAACCTACAGACATAAATACATAGATACACAGCGTTACGTCTGCCCTACGTAAAAAGGTCGATGTGTTCTTTACATAGTATCTTGAATGTGTATTTACAAAGGTGAAAGTAATTCTGATCAGCTTCCACATATACTTTAAACACATACATACATACACATACGCTCACATAGGCATAAATATATACATATATTCACATATACCCACACAAACATACATACACATACATTTATGGCTCTCCTTCTCTGAGAGGGTAAGATAGCTGAAAGAGAAACTAGTGTGTTATTAAGCACTTAGCCACTAAAGGTGATTAAGGTGCCTTTACAAGCTCAGGTTATATAGTTACATGACACACATGCATTGTAGAGTTGATGCACTACATGGTCAATCTTGGGTACAAATCCAATATATCATCAAGTGTTGACCAAACCACACACTAGAAAATGAAGGGACGATGACGTTTCGGTCCGTCCTGGACCATTCTCAAGTCGATTGTGAATCATCCTGGACTATTCACAATCGACTTGAGAATTGTCAAGGTCGGACCGAAACCTCGTCGTCCCTTCACTTTCTAGTGTATGATTTGGTCAACATATTTCAACCACGTTATTGTGACTCCTCGTCTGCATAACATCAACTGTTCCAGTATTCATTTAGTAATTACAGAGTTCAGCATACTTCAACCCAGGAAGGCGAAAGTCAGTCAATATGGGACATTCTACAATACAATGTTCAAGGGAGTGCATGTTTTCTCCTTCAAAAAGTTGACACATTGTGTACTCGACATTTGGGTTTTGAGAAAGCTACCACATACGTCTATATCCCAGGCGAATTCTGGCCACTATAACATCACATTGCCGAGTTCTTGCTCTATTAGTCCCATGTAAGAATGTCTCCTCACGATATCTATCATAATATTTAATGCTACAACTTTCAGGTCTTTGTGAAGACCTGAAAAGTTAAGACTATTTACATACTTAGAGAGGATTAGGTATACAAACAAACACCAACATAGGTTCAGGGAAGTGATATCATGCATAACAAACCTGGAGTTCCACGATAAAGTAGCAAGAATAAGGCAGGACAGGGAAAGATGGAAAGATTGCATATTTCAGGACTGCCAAAAAGTCTTTGATACAGTACCTCATAAGAGATCACTATACAAACTTGAGAGGTAGGCAGGAGAAATCGAAAAAGCCCTAACAAATGTATTGAATTGCCTGACAGACTGGAGCCAGAGAGTAATAAGGCGTGAGAAGTCAGATTAGCGGACAGAAAGCAAGTGGAACACTTCAAGTATCGGTCCTGAGACCATTTCTGTTTCTAATATGCGTAAATGAGATGTCTACAGGAGTTGCGTCTTATAAGTCGATGTTTGCGGATGACGCGAAATTAATGAGACAAGTTGTGACTGATGAGGATTGTAGGACTTGAACAAGTGGCAGAGATAGTCAGATATATGGCTACTAGAGTTCAACACGAGCAAGTGTAAAGTGATGGAAATCATAACAGGCGACAGGAGACCAAAAGTACAGTACACGATTAAGGGAAACTGGCTACCTGTAACGACTCGAGAAAGAGACCTAGAAGTGGAAGTAACACCAAACTTACTGCAGAGGCACATATAAATAGGATAGAGTACGCTGGCAAAAGTTAAAACATCATTCAGGAACCTAACTAAGGAGGCATTTACAACTCTTTTCACCGCTAACGTGAGGCCAGTCCTAGAGTATGCCGCACCATCTTGGAGCTCCCTCCTAAAGAAACACGAAAGGAAACTGGAAAAGGTTCAATAGTTTGCAAAGAGGTTCGTCCCAGAATTCCAAGGGATGGGATATGAAGAGCGACTGAAAAAACTGAACCTGACGACGCTATAAAAAAAGGGCGAGAGTTGAGAGACATGATAGAAACGTGCATCATGTCTCTATCATGTATATCAGACGGTAGGGGGATTGACAGAGTGGAAATACAGTAAATGTTTACAATGAATGCAATAGAACAAGGAGACATTGGTATAGAGTCTCAGCTTGAGACTCAGATGAGTCATAGAGAAGTAAGAAAATTTTCATTTAGCGGAAGAGTAAGGGGGAAAGGGAGTGAACTAAAAGAGGAGGTTCTGGAAGTAAACTCTATTCATAATTTGAAAAGTAGATATCACAGGGAAATTGGACAGGAGTCATTACTTTTAATAACAGACGGCTAGAAAGGAGGGGGTCCAGGAGCTAATACTCGATCCTGAAGGCTCAAATAGGTGCGTACACACACACACACACACACACACACACACACACACACACGCACTCACTGCATGTATGTGCTCGGATGTCTGTGTGCGTGTTTGTGTACGTGTCTGTGGGCGTGTTTGTGTACAATTTACCCTGATCTATATTTTCCTCGTTGTTCAGTCTCTTTAATCTCTTACTCAGAACTCATTCAAGCTAACAGTATAAAAGCCAATTAAATTTCCTAACTTTCTTTGGAGCTCTTTGCCAGAGACAAATGCCTGGCCGACAGCCACGATTTAAATGTTTTTCTAAATTTATAAATTAAATTTCTTTCCATTACGTGTTCTCGGTTTTGGTCAAGAAAATTCTCGATGATGACAATTGTAATTAACATTCACGAAATATTAAAACTGACAACGCTTATACAAATAAGTATATTGCGTTTTTCTGACCTTTTAGACAAGTATGAAATTTTTATGTACAAGGTAAAATTATTAGTGAAAAGGACGATATTGTCTCTGATAATGGTGTGGCTTTATGGTGTCAGACTTAGTCACTGATAAGGGTGTGGCTTTATGGTGTCAGACTTAGTCACTGATAATGGTGTGGCTTTATAGTGTCAGACTTAGTCACTGATAAGGGTGTGGCTTTATAGTGTCAGACTTAGTCACTGATAAGGGTGTGGCTTTATAGTGTCAGACTTAGTCACTGATAATGGTGTGGCTTTATAGTGTCAGACTTAGTCACTGATAAGGGTGCGGCTTTATGGTGTCGGACTTAGTCACTGATATGGGTGTGGCTTTATGGTGTCGGACTTAGTCACTGATAAGGGTGTGGCTTTATAGTGTCAGGTAAGGACGTTGCTTCATAGTATCTGACAGTGTCACTTTATAAAGGATGTGTCTAGCAATGCATCAAAATAAGCTTTTTCACGTGCCTAATTATTAATACATATTTTCAACAGGCATATTTATAATCATGTAAACTGCTGTGCAATGATTTTGTTGACAGATCTTCACATATATAATTCTTGACGAAGAATATCTGGACGCTTAAAATTCCTACTTCTCAAATACGAATTATTTTTTCTCACCAAAAAATCGCAGCTTCCCAATTTAAAAGGAAAGGAAGGATTTATGATGAGAAACCGCTCAGCCAGAATGACTATATAGCACTTGGAAGGGAAACGAGAACAGGATATTAGCAGCTGGGTGACTAACTGAATGAACTCGGGCCATCGGGGATTGAATACCGACCTTGCTGAAATATATGTCATTAATCCTTGGGAGAACAATCTCTTCAGAGCTCCAGTTGGCGTCTAACGACGAGACTTTTTTCTAGATAACCGTAGCGTTCTTACTAGATGCCTCGATTTATATTACTTATTAGATGTACAAATCCATTATTTACAAGATACATAAAAATAGGCTTTTTCATATGCCAAATTAATATATATTTTATATTTTAATATATATAAAGGAACAGATGCCTATCGATTCCTTACAAGAAGCTTGTCTATTTCTAACTAGATGCCTATATATATATTCTTATTAGACGCCAATTCCTTACTAGATGCCTATTGTTGTGATTATCTCCAGCATAGCAGTAGTTCCTGCCTGTTCCTTTACCGCCTACGCAGCATGTCTTGATGTCGGAGCAGTATGCTCCGACATCAAGATCCAACATCAACAACAATACATGCCAAAACGTATTGTCTAGACACACCCCCTCCCTCTCCACCCGACAGTACACAAGACACCTGCACCAGCTGTCTCGCCGGTTCACCACTTAACTACCTCTCCGGTCGCTTAACTGCCGGCATCTTCATCTTGTCTAAACTCCAGTATTCACGCCAAATATGACGTCACAGCCCATATAATAAGCCCTGCCAGCGTCCAGAGCATCAGACTATTCTTCTAGTGCTCATCGCTGCCGCAGCTGCTCTCGCCCTCGGGTGACGGTAGACGCACATAGCAATTTTGTATAAAGTATTATCTTCACCTTTGTTATTAATGTAAATTTCCCATGTGTATATCTTCTTGTGATTGTGTTTAAGCCAAGTGGATAAGGGGTTTTGTTGTCATTAATTGTTACTTGTTAGTTTGTGTAAAATTCGTCATTTTTTTTTTATATTAAATGTTTAAAGTTTTTATTCTTTTGTTTTTTACCTGCAGCTCTCACACGGTAGTTTTTTTTTTATCAAGCATTTTTTTTTACCTTGTTTTCTCTTTTTATTTTATTGATGTGCGATTGGCACAACACCTGGTAGAATAGTTACTGCTGTATTCCAGATTCTCGTCACAATATACATTCCTTTTAAATGATGACTATCTCTATCTTAGATGCCTATCTTTATCTTAGATACCTATCTATGTCTTATATGCCTATATATATCTTAGACGCCTATTTATTCATTACTAGATGCCTGTCTTTTTCTTACTAGATGCCTATCTATTCCTTATTAGATACGCGTTCCTTCCTTTCTAGACCCCTATCGCTTTATTACTAGGCGGGGACCTTACGTATTGGAAACTCTTAATATCATTCCCTGCAGCACCTAGTCAGCTACTGGGATGCTGAGCCCAGCCTCACCCAACTGGGCTGAGTGATTATCTCCCAGCTTTACCAGTCTAGACTTGTTGTGAAAAAAGGCTCGTGTGGTGCTTTAGTCTACGTTATCGACTCACAATCGACGATCCCGGATTCAATACCCGTGCGGGATAGAGGCAGTTGGGCACATTTTCTTTCACCCGCTGCCTCTATTCACTTTTCAATATATAGGTACCTGGGAGTTAGGCAACTGTTGCGAGGTTGCATCCTGAGGAAAGGTCAGTTAGTCCGATCTAAGGAGCACCTCGATACAGGTCTGAATACAGGCTTCCTGTCCCCGGACCACGGGAATTATATATAAGCTGCCGGTTCCTCGATCAGACTAGATCACCCGGATTCCCCGTAGTATGGGCCCTAAACTCGCGGACTTTGAGAATATCAGTCCTCCACAACTCTGATTGGCGCGCGTTTCAACTCGTGGAGAACAAGCATATCTGTTGCGCTGTGGAGGCTGGGCAACACGGTGTGAGCAGCCTCAAGTGCAAAAGTTGCATGGAATAGCATGCAACACATAATGAAGCCAGCATCGGTGAGTTTATTATGCACAAACAACGTGTTTAGTGTAAGCAAACCTGCTTGGATCCTTTTTTTTACATATTTCTGGTAATTCTGTTTGTCGGTGATATATATAAAAAGTTAATAATATAAACTGAAAATAAATCACAATAACGTGGCTGAAACAGAAGACCTGACTCACACACACACACTTCAGAGGGAAATGACGACGTTTCGTTCAGTCCTGAAATTTTATGTATCGACGTTACGGTCCTTCCTTGACTCCTTATCAAGTGATGGCATAGCCAGGGGTGGGAGAGGAAGATAGGCCAGAGGGATGATAAGGTGAGGAGGGTCCGGGAGGGACCAAAACGTCGTCATGTTCACCTCATGTCATGCGTGTGGGTTAAACTAAGCACAGCACTCAGAGCCACTTCAGGAAACAGTCACCTCCAGCCGCAGGAAATATTGAAATTGGATACGTATATGACTGTGCCATGATTATTTCACTCAAGGGAAAATCGAAGACCTTGTTTAATATAACTAGAGGATATTTTATATCTATAATTGGTCTCTCTATATTTAAGTTTTATTGGAGTTTGAGAATGATTCACTAATGCCTCAGACTGATCCTTCAAGCAACTGTAGGGTACAGATAATACATAATATCAATAATAATTCTCTAGCTGCCAAAAAGATGCTTCCAATTTCAGTTCCAAACAATGTAACAAAACGAAGCTGAAAATATCGTAAATATATCATATTAAATTGACTGGTACTTTGGAAAACAAACTATGGATATTTTTGTGCAATTAGTGAAATTTTCTTTTATTGGTTTTCAGTACACCAACGACCTCGCTTCTTGTTGGTCGTCTATGTCGTTTTAAATCGTTCCATTTTCATTTGGATTCATATTCCAACAATTTGTTGGTTTTCATCTCTCTTCCAAGAGAGAGATATATAGTTATTCTGGCGGAGCACTTTATGCAGGACATTTTTCACAATAGATGCTGAAAGAAATTTACTCCTAGATAGTGATACAAATTCACAGATTCGCAGTGTATCCAATTTATTCATGATCAAAATCAAACAATGAAAAACTCAGCTACTAGCAAAGAAGGATAATGGACTCCTCAGTCAGATCTATGCTAGCAAACTTTTTCATAGTCACTTGATGAAGTGCCATTCTCCCGGAGGGCCATTGTCCTGCACTTTCGCCTGAACTGTAAAGTTGTTTTGTCATGCTGACAGTATGTGTACTCACCTATTTGTGCTTGCAGGATCGAGAATTGACTCTTGGATCCCGCCTTTCCAGCTATCGGTTGTTTACAGCAATGACTCCTGTCCCATTTCCCTATCATACCTAGTTTTAAAAGTATGAATAGTATTTGCTTCCACAACCTGTTCCCCAAGTGCATTCCATTTTCCCACTACTCTCACGCTAAAAGAAAACTTCCTAACATCTCTGTGACTCATCTGAGTTTCCAGTTTCCACCCATGTCCCCTCGTTCTGTTATTATTACGTGTGAACATTTCATCTATTTCCACTTTGTCAATTCCCCTGAGTATTTTATATGTCCCTATCATATCTCCTCTCTCCCTTCTCTTTCCCTGTGTGTGTATGTGTGTGTGTGTGTGTGTGTGTGTGTGTGTGTGTGTGTGTGTGTGTGTGTGTGTGTGTGTGTGTGTGTGTGTGTGTGTGTGTGTGTGTGTGTGTGTGTGTGTGTGTGTGTGTGTGTGTGTGTGTGTGTGTGTGTGTGTGTGTGTGTGTGTGTGTGTGTGTGTGTGTGTGTGTGTGTGTGTGTGTACATACTCCAGGGACGTATCCTAACGTGTGTTCCACCCATTCCAAAAACCCATTGCCAGGCTGCAGAAACTATCAACATTTGATTGTTGAAATGGTAATCACAATTTCCTTGACTCTTCCATCTTCCAATGACCTAAAATTCTTCAGTCGTGGCTCGTAACTCGTACCTCTCAGCTGTCAAACTACCTAGTGGCATATTTCTGGTGTTTTCTCTGCTTTGCTCCGTTTTCTTCAAGTTATGGACTCCACATGCTGGCGCTACACATATTCCAGGATTGGTCTGACGTAGGTGGTATTATTGCTTCTATCGTGAACTTATGGGTGATCAGATTGACAAATTTTTCTCACAGTGAATGTTAAGTTACACACAGAAATCACACTAACGTGATGCATCAAATGAACAAATCCACAAGGCCCGTGACGAGGTTTAAGTACTGTATACTAATCGTTCGCTAATATCAAAATGTGAGAATACTCAATTTCTCCTCTGACATGACATTAGGCGAAATAGCGTGACTGTTCTAGGCTATCGATTATCTTAAAATAAATATTGATAATGCATATTTTTTGCAAAATAGAATAATTCTATCATAAAGTAATTCATCATATAGGTAAAATTTGTATTTATATAAAGAGACACATAACTGAAAACAGAGAAGTAACATTGGCACACACTGTGGCAACACTGTCTGGTGTCGTATTAGCCAGAGAGTGGACAACTAGATAAGCTCTGCAATGAAACATGCAGAAAGGAGATTATTGATCAAAGTCTTTGATTTACCAGTTTCATTAATTAATCATATGCAGGTGAAAAGGATGTTATGTGTTTTTTTTAATAATGACTAATCACCAGAGCTTCAAAAGCTGTAATATTAGGAATTATCATAATTTCTGTAAAATGCGACATTTTTAATTACAAATTAAGCCTTGCATTATATCTAAATTATTTGTTGTAACCAATATCAATGCAGTGATGTGCAATAACTAAGGTTTGCAAAGATTTATGTTATAAGCGAGTCAAAACCTTTGCAAAGCTTAAGCAAAACAATCTAGAACCTGTTATGCCAACCTGTCCTCCCACTTGATGCACAGCGATTACGAAGCTATTGGCCACAAATATTGAGAAAATGTTCAGCCTGTCTTGACATCTAATGCACCCCAAATACGACGCAATAGACCACATTTTAACAAATCCGGTGCTGTGATTAAATTATAAGCACTAATATATGACGCTTCTCTGACTAATGAGCATCGGATTGGATAATTTAGTGAGTTGGCAAAGTTTATACGTTTCTGGTTAGGGGAAAAGCGCTGAAATTAGACGCTTGTCGAATTGTGAGAGCCAACCAGGTTTACTTACGTAAATTTGTGCAAGGAAATTTATAGTTATCCGAAACATTGTTGGAACCAATTTCCACGCAATCAATCCAATTTCCATTTCTGTCTTAACTGTTTAACTGTAATCAGCTGCCACATCACCCATTATCTGAAGTATTGTTGAGACCGTTTTCCGTTCATGTTCCTAAATGCCAATTTCCCCCCGAACCAATGGCCAGCCACTTTGGCTGGACGGCAGAGCGTCGGACTCGCTTCATGCAGGTCGGCGTTCAATTCCCGACCGTCCAAACGGTTGGGCACCATTTCGTCCCCCCTTCCCATCCCAAATCCTTATCCTGATCCCCTCCAAGTGCTCTATAGTCGTAATGGCTTGGCGATTTCTCTTCCCAAGCCAATTATCCACCTTGCTTTCTGGACCTTCACCCTCCTCTGATTCCCAACTTATTCTCCAGCTTAAACCCAAGACCCTCCCCCTATCTCCAACTCATTCTACACCACTAACTCCTTAACACAACTAATCTCCTCTCCACAATCGCCCACACAGAGTGAATCTTGTGAGAGCGGTGTTCACTCAAGCAAAGAGGCTCCAAGTGGATATCGATCAGAGGAAACTCCTCCAATATTTACAGTTTTTTATGATGCGGTCCTGAATTATTACCTTGCATGTAGAGTGGCACCAGATGTGTCGTTTAGATGATGTTAATAATGAAAATATTCTTACCGAATGGCCCTATGAGCATCATGATAAAAGATGGATTGGTTCAGGATGTTTGTATTTTTTTTACGGCTTTTGCATAAAGAAAACTTTATTAGCGCATAGTGCCCTAGCATCTAACATAGTGCCCTAGCATCTAACATAGTGCCCTAGCATCTAACATAGTGCCCTAGCATCTAACATAGTGCCCTAGCATCTAACATAGTGCCCTAGCATCTAACATAGTGCCCTAGCATCTAACATAGTGCCCTAGCATCTAACATAGTGCCCTAGCATCTAACATAGTGCCCTAGCATCTAACATAGTGCCCTAGCATCTAACATAGTGCTCTAGCATCTAACATAGTGACCTAGCATCTAACATAGTGCTCTAGCATCTAACATAGTGCCCTAGCATCTAACATAGTGCCCTAGCATCTAACATAGTGCCCTAGCATCTAACATAGTGCCCTAGCATCTAACATAGTGCCCTAGCATCTAACATAGTGACCTAACATCTTACATAGTGCCCTAGCATCTAACATAGTGCCCTAGCATCTAACATAGTGCTCTAGCATCTAACATAGTGCCCTAGCATCTAACATAGTGCCCTAGCATCTAACATAGTGCCCTAGCATCTAACATAGTGCCCTAGCATCTAACATAGTGCCCTAGCATCTAACATAGTGCCCTAGCATCTAACATAGTGACCTAGCATCTAACATAGTGCCCTAGCATCTAACATAGTGACCTAGCATCTAACATAGTGCCCTAGCATCTAACATAGTGCCCTAGCATCTAACATAGTGCCCTAGCATCTAACATAGTGACCTAGCATCTAACATAGTGCCCTAGCATCTAACATAGTGACCTAGCATCTAACATAGTGCCCTAGCATCTAACATAGTGCCCTAGCATCTAACATAGTGCCCTAGCATCTAACATAGTGACCTAGCATCTAACATAGTGCCCTAGCATCTAACATAGTGCCCTAGCATCTAACATAGTGCTCTAGCATCTAACATAGTGCCCTAGCATCTAACATAGTGACCTAGCATCTAACATAGTGCCCTAGCATCTAACATAGTGCCCTAGCATCTAACATAGTGCCCTAGCATCTAACATAGTGCCCTAGCATCTAACATAGTGCCCTAGCATCTAACATAGTGCCCTAGCATCTAACATAGTGACCTAGCATCTAACATAGTGCCCTAGCATCTAACATAGTGCCCTAGCATCTAACATAGTGCCCTAGCATCTAACATAGTGCCCTAGCATCTAACATAGTGCCCTAGCATCTAACATAGTGCCCTAGCATCTAACATAGTGCCCTAGCATCTAACATAGTGCCCTAGCATCTAACATAGTGCCCTAGCATCTAACATAGTGCCCTAGCATCTAACATAGTGCCCTAGCATCTAACATAGTGCCCTAGCATCTAACATAGTGCCCTAGCATCTAACATAGTGCACTAGCATCTAACATAGTGCCCTAGCATCTAACATAGTGCCCTAGCATCTAACATAGTGCCCTAGCATCTAACATAGTGCACTAGCATCTAACATAGTGCCCTAGCATCTAACATAGTGCCCTAGCATCTAACATAGTGCCCTAGCATCTAACATAGTGCCCTAGCATCTAACATAGTGCCCTAGCATCTAACATAGTGCCCTAGCATCTAACATAGTGCCCTAGCATCTAACATAGTGCCCTAGCATCTAACATAGTGCCCTAGCATCTAACATAGTGCCCTAGCATCTAACATAGTGCACTAGCATCTAACATAGTGCCCTAGCATCTAACATAGTGCCCTAGCATCTAACACGGTGAAAATCGATACGTTGATGAAAAAATTCTTGCAAGCAAATAACAAAGACACTTATGCTTGTGCCGGAAACTTGACCTATAATGGAACTTTTACTTGTTCGTAACGCTGGTTATACGTTAGAGGGAAATATTGCAAGAGTTTTTTTTATAATTTTTTATGCCGCAGTTTTAGCCAATACGATGGAGTTAATTTGAAATGAATAAAATGTTCATCTTTAAAAACAATACCTGAAAGTGATGGAGAAAGTGTATTTGACCGAGCATGGTGATGAAGAAAGTGTATTTGACCGAGAATGGTGATGAAGAAAGTGTATTTGACCGAGCATGGTGACGAAGAAAGTGTATTTGACCGAGCATGGTGACGAAGAAAGTGTATTTAACCGAGCATGGTGATGAAGAAAGTGTATTTAACCGAGCATGGTGATGAAGAAAGTGTATTTGACTGATCTTGGTGACGAAGAAAGTGTATTTGAGCGAGTTTGGGGAAGGAAGAAAACGTAGCGCTTTTATGCAAACACGAGAAAAGGCTCAAAGCAAGACTTAGGGGAAGAAGAATGTTTGAGATAATAAATTAGTGTTATATCTTTTACTGACAATTCACGTTGGGAATTTCACAACTTTTGCATTGAAGAAACGAAATATTTAAAAGGATACCTTTTTGTTATAGATTATTTGAGGGATAAAAATTAGTTTAGATACACGATTATGTATATATGGAAACAAATTACCGGGTAACATAAAGAATGCGGATTCGCTGGATTTTTTCAAGCGAAGGTTTGACAAATAAATGTATGAGTTTGGGTGGATATATGTGGGAGCTGCTGCTTATGAGCAAATAGTAGCTGCCTCCTAAGGCTGAATAATTATGCCTCGAATGAGCCCAAAGTTGCGGCCTCGTATTGGCCAATAGAAGCGGACTATTATTGATCAATAGGAGCTGCCTCGTATTGACCAATAGGAGCTGTTAAGTATTTGTCAATTGGCCTTCTGCCGTCTCTTTATTGTTAAGTTATTTATTTCTAGCCTCTCTAAGATGGATGAAGATGTCTGGAGGTTCGTCCAAACAAACAAAACAAACAAGTACATACAACATGGTTTGATTTACACTCCTGTTTCATCCCATTTAAAATTATTAATGCCAAATAATAATTAGTGCCGGGTAATTATCAATAATTCGTTCTTGTATAAATTGATATTGTACTTAAAAAAATTGGGAAAGAACGTCAATAAAAAAAATTATAATCATTTATGAATAAAGATTTTTATTAGAAACGTGAACTCATATCAAAGCAGTTTGCTACATAATGAAATTAATTAGACATTAAGGTATTGATGCCAGTAAATTACTCTCTGGAGGGCATATCGCTTTACGATACACAGACTTTTAAATTATATAATTTATTTAACGATTTTCGTGCTAGTTTTTGTGTGGATCGCTTAGGTTATCTCAGAGAGGTTTCATTGAGTGTATAATGAAGGGTTTACTGTTACGAGGTCAAGTTTAAGTGGAGACTAACGAGGTAAACTCCCCCACCCACACTGACAATTTCCCAGTAAACCAAATATTTGATGATTAGGAAAAACGACGGTGTCACTGCCTCTGGTTAAGCTATTTTTGGTAAATAAAATCAATGATTTAACAATAACGTAAAAACCTTTACGGAGAAACTCTCTCAAGATAAAGCTATGTTAGTTAAATGTTATGACTCAAAACAAGTTTTTTTTTAAGATATATGTCACAATAAAGCAGTTAGATTAATATTATTAAAAAAAGAATGATATTAAAAATTTAAAATCGTCAAAGATAGCCGCTATCTGTAATAAATAGCAATGTTAATTCATAAATGAAAGTATTTAAAATAAAAAAAATCGTTTAACATACAACTGACTCACAATAAAAATGTGAGATTAACAGTAATAATGACAAATACTGATTAAATTCTGTTTTATTAAATTTACTTTTGATAACTTTATTATTATATAATCAAAAAAAACTTTAGATGCCGCTATCTGCCACGATTATTATAATATATGATATAAAATTAAAACATTCGTTAGTCGACCAGAGTAAACCTATGTTAGATGAATGCAACCCAAAATTACCTGAAATATAATTAAATATTTTTTTATGCAACAATTGTCTCGCTTAATCTATGTTATATTAATAATAATAACTTGTTTATTATTAAAAAGGTTTTGAAGGTACAATTGTCCCAATAAAACACAGATTAGTTATAGCAATATAAAATGTTACAGGACTACTAAAAATAGTCATAGGCAACTGTAGATAAAAATTATAGCAAGAGAAGTGACTTGGATTTTAACATTGTAGACACGAAACATGTCTCAGGCCGGAAATTAACATGGAAAGTTTTAAATTGCAGCGATCGGCGTTGTCATTTGCAAACTTTTGAAGGAAATAGTGGAGGCTGTCTTGGAAGCGGATATTGGCAGCACAGTAAGGTAAGTTCCTTGCCCGACGTGGCGCTGGACTGTGTGTGTGAATGGTGTATAATGTCCATACAAGACATCTTGAAGTCGTTTTGTATTAGCTAACTAACTGGTTCCAGGCATTCGAGTATACGCACGTAATTCCAACATACACCCCACACAGGTCCAAGGGGCTCGGCTTCAGTTCACGGCCGAGGTAGAAACAAATGTTCAGCGTTTCTTTCACCTTGGGAGCCATAGCCGTGGAGACGCAAATAGGGAACATTTAGAGAAATTTCTTTGTCTCTAATTTCTTGAGTATTTGCTTCCCTTACACGATTGTCATCTTTATTGTACATGATTACAAATTGCCTGGCATATAAATATTCATTACGTAACTATTACAAGTGAAATGACAAGCACACTAGCTGAATTCATTAATAGATGTCACAAGCCAAACTGACCACAATTGCACATCAAACATCTCCTTGAATTCCTCCGTGGTTGACGTGTGCACAAGATGAGGAAGGCATTTTCTCTCTTAACCGCGACACTGAGACGCTGCAACAAGAAACTTATCACTCTCTGGTCTTTTGTGGCGCTGCTAAGCTTGTCGACAAGTTCCTCCAGGAACTTCAGTGCACATTGACACCCCCCCCCCCCCCGCGAACCGAGAGTTTCCGAGCCGATCTCAACAAAGGTGCATCACAGTGCCAAACCGCTGCATTTGATGGCTTCTTGCTTTTGCCTGAAACTAGCAGCACCACCCCCATTCACTTGCACTGTTCTGAAGGCAGTTACTGGCCAGTGAGGATGCGCATGTGTAGTCCCACACCCCACGTTTGTTATCGTTCCAGGGGAGCATGGTGACCCTGCCTGGACGCTCCTGAGTGACAGGGTCTGTATAGGTGTGGCGGGCAGCGAGACGTGATGAGGCTCCTGTTGATGAAGTCCTTGACTTCTTCATTTCTAATAATCTTACCCTGTGATGTACGGCTTATCAGACCGTAGAGAAACTTACTACAACAATGCTGGGAGGTTTGAGGTAAGTTGAAGGAAAGACCTAATATGAGTGTAACTGTATTAAAAACAAAATTGGGATGTAACCCGCATCCATTCTCAAGGTGCTGTATGCAATATTCTCAGTACCTTGAGAAAGTATGTAAGTTACATTCGAAATTTAAATTTGTAATATCTTTATACATATATAGGGTCTTTCCTTCACCTTCATTTCAGACTGTATTGGTCTGCCATCACACTTCTGCAGATGCACCTGTGTTCGGTGAGAATGGGGGCGGAAAGGCAGAGGCCTTAATCATGAGGCCCTCCAATACGAAGGGCCTCATGATTAAGGCGAGTTATCAGGGCTGCACTGGGTACAGCAAATAAAAAATCCCCAGCATAGGGTGCTGTTACTGCTTGGAGGCAGGAATTATTCTCAGAAGATGCATTTTAAAGCACTGTTGAGACAGGCTTTTCCATTATTGGACTATCTCGGTAGTCCAATAATCAGGGTAAGGGGTGTGCAAGGGTTTCCCACTGACTGGCTCTTTTGATGAACTTTCCATTGTGAGCTCCTACTGAGTCAGTCATATGATGAGGCGTTATATTTAAATTCAATGGTTGGATTACCCGCCACAAACTGGGGACCTGAGAATCCGCATGTTAAGGTGGAACATCATGTTAAGTTCCTAGGAGTTAGAGTGTGGTGTGGCTTACCATCAAAGGGGATTAATTGGACCACTCTTTCTTAACGGTAGTGTGACTGGTCCCCATTTACGTGAACTTGCTGCGACAGTGTGTCATGCCAAGCATTAGAGAGGTCTTTAAAGATGAGGAGTTACTTTTGCAGCAAAACTACTCCACAGTGGACGAGATGCCACACTACCATGGTGATGTAAGATCCTACTTTGATAAGATCTTGCCAGACAGGTGGATTGGACGGAAGAGGTTTCGTAGAACAGCCTTCTCGTTCATCGGATCTCTTCACTCTTTTTCAAAGGGATACAGAAAAGACAGAGTCTACGCTACAAAGCCAGCAACAGTCACCGAATCGAGAGTAGCCATTGAAGAAGAATGCACTCGAATACCAAGCGAAATGTTTCTTGATGTTTGCGATTCCATTGCTTCGTGTTGTCAGCAGTGTCTGGGCCAGAACGGAAATCAGTATGAAAACAGGAGTTGACACAATAATTAAACAATGTCTGAAGATTGTATTACATTCTGAAAATCAAATGTATTTCTTGCTTTATAATTATTCAAAGTGTGTATACATTTTTTAAGAAATATATATAATTCATATTACACACACACACACACACACACACACACACACACACACACACACACACACACACACACACACACACACACACACACACACACAGCCAAAGAGTTACGGTAAGGGGCGAGAAGTCGGACTGGCGAACAGTAACAAGTCGAGTACCACAAGGATCGGTGCTGGGACCAATTCTATTTCTTGTATATGTTAACGACATGTTTACAGGCGTAGAGTCCTACATGTCGATGTTTGCGGATGATGCAAAGTTGATGAGAAGAGTTGTGACAGATGAGGATTGCAGGATCCTCCAAGAGGACCTGAACAGATTGCAGAGATGGTCAGAGAAATGGCTACTAGAATTCAACACGAGCAAATGTAAAGTTATGGAAATGGGACTAGGAGATAGGAGACCAAAGGGACAGTACACAATGAAGGGGAACAGCCTACTTGTAACGACGCGTGAAAGAGACCTGGGGGTGGACGTAACACCTAATCTATCTCCTGAGGCACATATTAATAGGATAACGACAGCAGCGTACTCTACACTGGCAAAAGTTAGAACATCATTCAGAAACCTAAGTAAGGAGGCATTTAGGGCGCTTTACACTGCCTACGTAAGGCCAGTCTTAGAGTATGCCGCCTCATCATGGAGTCCCCATCTGAAGAAGCATATAATGAAACTGGAAAAGGTTCAGAGGTTTGCAACGAGACTCGTCCCAGAGCTACGAGGGATGGGGTATGAAGAGCGCCCGAGGGAACTGTGCCTTACGACACTAGAAAGAAGAAGGGAGAGGGGGGACATGATAGGAACGTATAAGATACTCAGAGGAATTGACAGAGTGGACATAGACGAAATGTTCACACGGAATAGTAACAGAACGAGAGGACATGGATGGAAGCTTGAAACTCAGATGAGTCACAGAGATGTTAGGAAGTTTTCTTTTAGCGTGAGAGTAGTGGGAAAATGGAATGCACTTCAGGAACAGGTTGTGGAAGCAAATACTATTCATAATTTTAAAACCAGGTATGATAGGGAAATAGGACAGGAGTCATTGCTGTAAACAACCGATGCTCGAAAGGCGGGATCCAAGAGTCAATGCTCGATCCTGCAGACACAACTAGGTGAGTACAACTAGGTGAGTACACACACACACACACACACACACACACACACACACACACACACACACACACACACACACACACACACACACACACACACACACACACACACACACACACACACACACACACACACACACACACACACACACACACACACACACACACATATATATATATATATATATATATATATATATATATATATATATATATATATATATATATATATATATATATATATATATATATATATATATATATATTATTAAATATGACCGAAAAAGTAAGATTAATAATTCTAACACGAATTTTCTCAATCTTTCGTACATTTCGCTTCACTGTTGGAGGTAAATCAAAAATCAATTCTCCAAAATTCATTTTTATTTCTAGTCTGACGCGACACGAGCGCGTTTCGTAAAACTTATTACATTTTCAAAGACTTTAGTTCACAAATACACAACTGAATAGAACTTACGCATCTCCGATTTTATATCTACATTTGAGTGAGGTGGAAGGGGTGATGTGGCATTAACACAAGACAGAACAAGATGTGGTATTAATAGGGTATTAATTTCATCAACACAAGACAGAACAAGATGTGGTATTAATAGGGTATTAATTTCATCAACACAAGACAGAACACGAAACAATGGATATTGAATAGAAGTGTTTGTAGAAAGCCTATTGGTCCATATTATATATACATATGTATATATAAGTGATCCCTCAAGGATTTGAACCTAAGGAGTGTTCATTCTCATAACCTACAATAACAACATACAATAAATAAGAATTTCCAGAACCTGAAGGCAACAACAAACAGGATTTAATAGTAATGTTGCCTAACACAAGTCTCACAAGTGTGTGTGTGTGTGTGTGTGTGTGTGTGTGTGTGTGTGTGTGTGTGTGTGTGTGTGTGTGTGTGTGTGTGTGTGTGTGTGTGTGTGTGTGTGTGTGTGTGTGTGTTTGTGTGTGTGTGTGTGTGTGTGTTTGTGTGTTCGCGTGTGCGTGTGTGTGTGTGTGTGTGTGTGTGTGTGTGTGTGTGTCTAGGCAAACAGTGTTCCGGGGGGGGGGGGGCTGGAAACACTGCTGGCTTGAAGCAATTGTTTACCCTGCATGGCTGTCCCCCGCTCTATCCCCTTGCCGCCCAACACAAAACAATTTATATTGGCTGGAGTTTAGCTTGCTGACGGCAGTGGCTTTTTTTCTGTACTTTGCAATGTAAAACCTTTTCCTTTTGTGTTCTGTTCCTTCTCCTTTCAGCACGGTCACTGTTGCTCCACTCACCATCAATCATTCCCAGTCTTTTAGATTACTCAGAAGCTCACTATATTTTATATATATATTTCTGTGCATATTTTTTTCCCAAAACATTTTCTAGCTTTGAAAATGTCTGGAAGTACAGAATAAAGCTTAAAATATATATTTTTATTTTCCAGTCAGCTTACAAGTTGACTGCATTAACTAGTAATCATTTTGAGTCTTCTGGATTACGGAGAAGCCGTGATTTAATAATGGCCGTAGAACCATTTTTCATGTTTATTTATAAAAATTCTCTGGATGCTCCATGTAGGAAAACGTTTTGACACCCAATCGAATTAAAATATATATGCATTTGGATATATTTAAAAATATATAAGGACAACGATCTGAGATATCTGACAAGGAAGCTGGTATGTGTGGATAAGGAGCTAGGATATTAGGACAAGGAGCTAGGATATGTGAACAAGAAGCTGGGCTATGTGAACAAGGAGCTGGGATATTAGGACAAGGAGCTAGGATATGTGAACAAGAAGCTGGGATATTTGAACACGGATCTGGGATATTAGGACAAGGAGCTAGGGTATGTGAACAGATAGCTGGGATATTTGAACAAGGAGCTGGGATATTAGGACAAGGAGCTAGGATATGTGAACAAGGAGCTGGGCTATTATGAGAATTAATAAGCTGGGATATGTGAAGAAGGAGCTGGGATAGGATGGTGGGATGAAATATTAGCCGACGTTGGGATCTGCACACGTCCCTCTCTTCCCCCCCCCCCCCCCACCATCCCTACTTTCAGAGACAGAGGTGGCTGGAGAGAGAAAGGGAGACAGACAGGAACATAGAAAGAGATACTGAGAGACACATAGACACATGGACACGCAGACAGAAAGACACAGACAGACGCACAAAGACATAAACAGAGAGATGAGATGTGCTGACATCCCATCTCTGATGTCGTGTTGGTATTGCCATATGTCTTCCCATATATTATTGGTATTTCTCAGCATTTCTCAGGCCTTTGTTGACGTGAAATTATGCAGGATCGACCCAAGCTTCGGGTCGACTAGTAGCCCATCGCTGGGTACCTCACAGAGTCAGGTGCGTGGGTCGCCACCCATCACTAGCACTTTGCACTTGTGAAGTTGGCCCATTTCGTCTGTGCTGCTGAACCAACCAAACTGTTGCAGCGTATCGGGAAGTATGTGCATCCATAGAACTTACTACAGCTGCAATAGACGCTATATATATATATATATATATATATATATATATATATATATATATATATATATATATATATATATATATATATATATATATATATATATATATATATATATATATATATATATATGGACCCATAGCCTTGGAGTAGAAAATAAAGAGTACTCAGAGAAGATCCTCACTGAACACTTTGATATTTTCTTCTACCACCCCTATTCTTTTAGTATGTGTGTATATATATCTAACTTTATCTTAAATTTTCATTACACAAAAGGGTTACAACATTTGTTACATGCAAGGCTACTTGCCACACGTTGTAGAGATCCTCCAGCTCCTTAGATGGCGGGCAGGAACCATGGATGCAGTGAACATTTCCTCTCTGGATCACCACACTAAGGCGCTGAAACAGAAAATTGGCAGCTTTAGGGTCTCTAATTGTTTCAAATAGCTTGAACCCCAACTCCTTCAAAAAACTAGCAGCAATTTTACCCCAGGCACCAAGTGCCTCTGAGGCAATTGGGACAAAATTGTAGTGGTGATCAAGGTCTCTGTATTTACGTGACTTGGCTGCTTCCCGGTGATTGGCAGCACCTCGTGTTTGTGCGGCACTGAAATCAACATAGGTGTTGGCTAAGGTTGAAACGCAAGTGTAGTCCCACACCAACTGTCTACCATTCTTCCAGGGGTTCACCGTTATCCCGTCTGGGCGACCGACAGGCTCATCAGAGTTGCGGGGCATTAGGTAACGGGGCTCTCTCTCTGCTGAACAACCGGTTGTGATAAGGCTTCTCTTAATAATGTCGTTAACCTCGCCTTGTCTTGCATGCCATTCTCCTGTCTGTGGCAGAGAAGGCCATGCCGTCCCTACCTATCGGCCTCTGCCTCGCCGCAACTACACCTGTATTTGGTGTGACTTGAGGCAGCGAGGCGGAGAGCCACGGCAATTCGGAGGGCCTGCTGTTTGAGACAAGTGCCAGTTGTTGACATTGGGGTTCCTAATGGAAAGTCCCTTGCATGGGGAGCTGCTACAGCTCTAAGTCGGGCAGTGTCATGTGGTGCTGTCGCAGCTTCTAGCAAAGTCGATGTTTCTTGATCGGCATTGGGGCGATCCCAGCTGGATTGCTTATGGGCTTCAGAAGGCGGTGGTTGGGGTGCTGGTCCTGCGAGAGAGACCCATTTGGTTGTGCAGTCTGTGAAGCTGGGATCATGTATCCCTGCCTGTTGAACTAGGTGCTCAGGTAGGATTTCCTTCACCAAGTTGCCAGACGCCACTGAAGAAGACAGGAACGCTGGTACAGCAATTTGTGTTGCCCCCGAGTCTGACAGGGAGTGAGGCCTGTTTCTACTGTGAGTCGCTGATGGGAAGGTTGAGATTTTTTCTAGCATTGATTTCAGCAAGCTGTCGTACTCCTCTAATTTAATATTATTGAAAGATGGCGAACATCTTAGAAAGTAGGTCAGCCTGGAGAGGGACAAGCATCTTGTGATGAGGTAAAGTGCATCATGAGCATCGATGTCTTCAATCCTCTCGTTCATCCTCTTCAGGTCAGTGATCTTCTTACCAAGGACCTCGTCGATGGCATTCCTTCCAAGAGGAGCACCTAGGAGTGTGCTGTCCTCAGGGTTCGTTGTATGAATATCAGGCGAAACAACCTTTATTTGCTCTATTATGTGCTGGTTGGTGGAGGTTATTTCGCACTTGGAAGAGTTCAGGGTGAGGCCTAGACTTGCTCCTTGCTCCTGAATTATTCTTATGTCATGCAAGAGTGAGTCTGGGGAGCCAGCTAGAGAACCATCGTCCAAACACTAAATGTTGAGCTCACTGGACAGGTTATCGGTGACTTCTTTGATGACTAGGCAGAAAAGAAAAGGAGCAAGGGGGTCACCCTGTTGGACACCTTCTTGTGATTCAATTTCATGTTCCCCAAAAAGCCGAGTTTGATTCTTGGTGTAACATGAGTTTACAAGCAGTATAGGGAAGGAAAAAGGCGATGAACCGCACTGAGTACTGCATCCCTTCTAACTAGATTGAAAGCATTTTTGAAGTCCAGTTTTATCAGGGCTTTATCAACCGTAATGTTGGCAATGTAGGCTCTAGCTGCATGAGCCGCTGCCTCACACCCTTGGGGAATGCCAAACCCATGATGTTTTGGCTTCAGCATGTCGGCTGCTGCCTGACTAACTGCTCTAGCAGCAGCCTTACCGATGAGGCGCCGGAGGGAATTGCCCACAGCTATCGGTCTGATTCCTTCATATTTTTTCCTCAGGGTACAGAGTGAAGTGCCAAAAAAGAGAGGCCGTATGGTCTCTGGTATGTTGCCAGCTAGACATGTGTTGGAGAATCTAGTTAGTTCCACCAGGAGGCCCTGTACAATGTCTCGCAGTGTAGGGTTGACCATTTGTTTGATGTGGTTGGGTCTTAGTCCTGTGAACCCGCCTGCTGATCCTGGTGGGAAGGATAAAGCTGCTTTATGCACTATTATATATATATATATATATATATATATATATATATATATATATATATATATATATATATATATATATAAAGATTGATCATGCTGCAGCCAATGTCAACATAATAATGCGCAAAATATGTATATTAAATAATTTTTGCAAAATAAACTCGTGATTTCATAGAAATTTCTTCCTCTAATATATATCACAAACTATTATTTGTCGTTATAATAATTAATTTTTAATTACGTATTTACCTCATGCTGCATTTCCAGATTACATTTAAAAAAATTATCTCTATTTGGAACATAAAATTTGATAACTGAAATGAAACATTTACATTTCGGGTATAATGATAAATTATTTATTTAGCTGGATGTAGTGCGTAACTTTTCATGATGAAAATTTATAGGTACAAATTTTCTGTTCAATCTATGTTACTATTACTTTGTGAATAATAACATGTTGCTATCATTAGTGATGACAATATAATGGCTTCAGATTGCTCGCAAAAATGAAGTTATAATAATTCAAGTTGTAGGAGAGAAAGAGCCTACTGACCTTCCCCAGGGTGCAACCCACAATAGTTGCTTAACTCCCGGGTGTCTATTTGCTCATAGGTGAACAGAGGGATCAGATGTGAGTCCCCTAGGTCAGCTACTCACCTTCCTCGAGATGCAACACTCAACAGTTGTCTAGCTCCCAGTTATCCATTTACTGTTTAGGTGAACAAAATCATGTGGTGAAAGAAAACGTGCACAACCGTTTCTCTCCCTCCAGGTGATTAAACTCGTGTTCATCGATTGTTAGTGGAGGACGCAGACCACTGTGTTGCAGCAACGTTAACGTGAATGTTTACTGAACTGCGAATCATAACATTATACACAAAGCGTAAAATACATTTAGTAATATTTAATAACGTAAGTAGAACAAAAGATATACAAACGTACAGTGTGTGTATATTGCATTTTCTTATTTTTTTAAATGAAATATGAATTTATCTAAAATTTTGTTTAAATGAAATGTGAATTTATCTAAAATTTTGTTTAAATGGAGTATGACTATCTAAAATTTTATGTAATTAGAATGACAACTTGTTTCCAAATTTCCTTAAGATTAAATTTGATTCAATCTGAAAATTTTGTGCAAATCGAATATGACTGATCTGAAAATTATGTGTACACGTAACCATGTGATTCGAAGCTTCGGGGAAGTTTTCTCGTTTTCTTCTCAAACAACAAGCATCAAACAACGTGTTGGAGTTTATCCACCAAACTGAGCTTCTGGAAAGGGAAAAATTTGAAGTTTCTTGGCGAACGAGACATCCTGAGAGCTTGTTAATATAAAAGACGAGAGCCCTTGACGCTAACAGGACAATTCTGGTGACAGTCGCTCTGTTATCTTACACAGACATGACACTGGACCACATATGATGATAAGCTAAAACTTATAACTTACATTTATTAAGGATAATTTTGTAACATTAATATTTGAGGAAGTAATGTGGCGAACCAGTGGGGGAAGAGGGGGGAGGATGCGTAAATTAATTCAGTAGATAATCAAGTCATGCAGACAGATATACCAATGTTAATTCAGTTGATAATGAAGGTAAACGAATGGGTTTGTCTATATAATTCCAGAAGATAATCAGTTCAGAGGCGTTTTTAAGCATAAAATCAGTAGATAATTCGGCAAAGTCATTCATATTGATGTATTCAGAATATATTCCTAATATCTATCAACACAACATGCCAATTTTCATTTTATTTATTTATTCCCATAAAAATATCTGCTGAAATGACTTTATAAAATACTTAAGAACTTAAAAAAATTGTTTTATTAAACTTAAAAGTTTAAATTCAAACGTTTAAGAGACTTAAAATAGTTTTTTTGATTTCGCGGTCAAAAAATTTTGTATGTCTAGCTTAAAAAAAATGAAACTGAATCGTTTTTTTGAGCTGCCTGGGTAATATCTCTTGTGTCCAAGCTTTCTCCCTTCCTTAGAAGTCTGTAATAACTACCTTGAGGAGACTTTATCCTTCTCTTCCGGTAATGTAAATCTTATCCGTGTAAACATTTTGACACGTCACTTCATGAATTATCATGAAATGTCACGTCGAAATAAATGGGCATTGCAGCATGAGACAATCTATGCTCTGTTTATGAATATTTTGGCATGTGTTTATTTTTTACCTGTATAATATATTTAATTGTGTTGCCACCGTAACAGCTTATTGACCAGCCAGTAAGTTTGGTAAGCCTCTGTATTTGGTGTTGCGCAATTAGGGCCTATCATCCTCTGGAGGGTTATTAAAGCCCCCACTATGGCTTACTGACCAACCAGCAAGTATATATTAAGTCCTGAGCATAGTCTAGAATTAAATTAATGGAAAGTGTATATACTTTGAGAAATAGGGTGCGCGTCTATATGTGTGAGTAATATAATTATTGGAGGAAGAAATATTTATTGTAAAAAAAATATTTCACGTTTTATTGGATAATATGTATAACTTTATTTTACTATATTATGTTTTAATCCTGGATGATATCTTCCCACCTCTTGCAAGTGGGTCAGATGTAAGAACAACATTGCATATGAGTTATATTCATATTTCTGCAATCTTACGAAACACCAGAAAATGACGCTGGATGGTCAATAATCTTATAATCTCAACAGTGCCCCACGGAGAGGTTCAGAGCACATGAGCATCTCACTCATCTCGGTTGAAAACCATTGTATTATAGACTCTACTTGCATCCCCAGACTAGATAATCATGATGAATATTTTTACCCTTTGCCAAACTCTGGCTAAAATGATTGATTGTTTCGATCCCTCGATTGTTTCGGGCGTGGGTTGGACGTGTATATGAGTGGGATTGGGTGGTTTTAAATGGGAGCTGCCTCGAATAGATAGGCCAATAGGCCTTCTGCAGTTACCTTTGTTCTTAGGTTATGTTCTTATGAATGGTATTGGGTGGTTACAGATAGGCGCCGCCTCGTATGGGCTAATGGGCCTTTTGTAGTTACCTTTGTTCTTATGTTCTTAATGTACCAATACAGCGGGCCTTCCGTTTTATTCGTACATCACTATCAAATAAATACGTCGATAATGATAACATGTCAAGTCAAAGGCATAAGCGAGTCTTAAACACAGACAAAAGGTCGCAATATCATGGTTCATGTTCCTATTTTAACTCGGTGAACATGCTTTACCTTTACTGTGCTTTACCCTTCATATCCTCACGTCCTTACCCCTCACCTTCCCTCTGGTCACATATTGGCTATCTTCCCCTCTATGGCTTGACTGACGGAGGCGCCGTCTCTCTCATTTCTTATGTAAGAGATGTGTTTAATTCTTTAGATCAAGCGCACTGGCTTCCCTTGCGTGGCAGAGTCAACAGTGGGAAATGAGTCTTGGTGTAGGTATCCATTGTCATGGGTCAGGCTCGGGTCTTATATTGTCAGGATGGCTTTTGATCCTCCCTCCCTCCCACTCCCTGGTATTGGCCGTCCAGCCCGACCCATCCTGGTGTTGTCTGCTCTGTCTCTATATTGTTAGCCCTGTCTATGTCCCTTTCTACAGTTGTCCGCCCTGACTATGTCCATTCCTGGTATTGTCAGCCCTGACTATGTCCTCTACTGGATTCGTCAGCCGTGCTTTTTGATGCCCATGACGCCGCTCGCCGTCACAATACTGTATGGTTTCCGACAAGTTAATTCCTCCTGGTGATTGACACCGGCAATATGTACACATCACACCTCTGATTCCTGCAATTTTTGTTAATTACCTGAATACGTTGAGTATTGAACAGTACTCAACGTATACAACATACGAAGTGTGTGTGTATTCACCTAGTTGTATTCACCTAGTTGTGCTTGCGGGGGTTGAGCTCTGCTCTTTCGGCCCGCCTCTCGACTGTCAATCAACTGTTTCTACTATTACTACTACTATTTTTTTCCACACCACACCACACCACACCACACCACACACACACACACACACACACACACACACACACACACACACACCAGCAAGCAGCCCGTGACAGATGACTAACTCCTAGGTACCTATTTACTGCTAGGTAACAGGGGCATAGGGTGAAAGAAATTCTGTCAATCGTTTCTCGCCGGCGCCCGGGATCGAACCCGGGACCACAGGATCACGTGAACAGCGTGCTGTCCGTTCGGCCACCGGTTTCCCGGTGTGTTTACTAGTTGTGTTTACTAGTTGTGTTTTTGCGGGGGGGTTGAGCTTTGCTCTTTCGGCCCGCCTCTCAACTGTCAATCAACTGTTTACTAACTACTTTTTTTTTTCTTTTTTTTTCCACACCACACACACACACCCCAGGAAGCAGCCCGTGACAGCTGATTGACTCCCAGGTACCTATTTACTGCTAGGTAACAGGGGCACTTAGGGTGAAAGAAACTTTGCCCATTTGTTTCTGCCTCGTGCGGGAATCGAACCCGCGCCACAGAATTGGATGAATTGGTGTGTGTGTGTGTGTGTGTGTGTGTGTGTGTGTGTGTGTGTGTGTGTGTGTGTGTGTGTGTGTGTGTGTGTGTGTGTGTGTGTGTGTGTAATTACCTAAGTGAAGTTACAGGATGAGAGCTACGCTCGTGGTGTCCCGTCTTCCCAGTACTCTTTGTCATATAACGCTTTGAAACTACTGACGGTCTTGGCCTCCACCACCTTCTCCCCTAACTTGTTCCAACCGTCTACCACTCTGTTTGCGAAAGTGAATTTTCTTATATTTCTTCGGCCTCTGTGTTTAGCTAGTTTATATCTATGACCTCTTGTTCTTAACGTTCCAGGTCTCAAGAAATCTTCCCTATCGATTTTATCAATTCCTGTTACTATTTTGTATGTAGTGATCATATCACCTCTTTTTCTTCTGTCTTCTAGTTTTGGCATATTTAATGCCTCTAACCTCTCCTCGTAGCTCTTGCCCTTCAGTTCTGGGAGCCACTTAGTAGCATGTCTTTGCACCTTTTCCAGTTTGTTGATGTGCTTCTTAAGATATGGGCACCACACAACTGCTGCATATTCTAGCTTTGGCCTAACAAAAGTCGTGAACAATTTCTTTAGTATATCGCATCCATGTATTTAAAAGCAATTCTGAAGTTAGAAAGTGTGGCATAGGCTCCTCGCACAATATTCTTTATGTGGTCCTCAGGTGATAGTTTTCTATCTAGAACCACCCCTAGATCTCTTTCTTTATTAGAATTCTTTAAAGATTTCTCACATAATATATAGGTTGTGTGGGGTCTATGTTCTCCTATTCCACATTCCATAACATGGCATTTATGAACATTAAATTCCATTTGCCAAGTGGCGCTCCATGTACTTATTTTGTCCAGGTCTTCTTGAAGGGCATGACAATCATCTAAGTTTCTTATCCTTCCTATTATCGTAGCATCATCAGCAAACATGTTCATATAATTCTGTATACCAACTGGTAGATCATTTATGTAGACAATAAACATCACTGGTGCAAGAACTGAACCCTGTGGTACTCCACTTGTGACATTTCTCCAGTCCGATACATTGCCTCTGATCACAGCCCTCATTTTTCTATCAGTCAGAATATTTTTCATCCATGTTAGAAGCGTACCTGTCACTCCTCCAATATTTTCCAGTTTCCAGAACAACCTCTTATGTGGAACTCTGTCGAAAGCCTTTTTTAGGTCCAGATAGATGCAGTCAACCCAACCATCTCTTTCATGAAATATCTCTATGGCTCGATCATAGAAACTGAGTAAATTCGATACACAGGATCTTCCAGATCGAAAACCATACTGTCTGTCTGATATTATATCAGACACTGTGTGTGTGTGTGTGTGTGTGTGTGTGTGTGTGTGTGTGTGTGTGTGTGTGTGTGTGTGTGTGTGTGTGTGTGTGTGTGTGTGTGTGTGTGTGTGTGTGTGTGTGCTAACTTGTTTGTGCTTACAGGATCGAGCTTTAGATCTTGGCTTCCGCCTTCTACCAATGGTGATATTTGCAATGACTCATAACATATAGTGGTATCATATTGTATTTCGATATCATATATTATTTTGAAATCACGAATGGAGATCATTTCTGCCACCTGCTCCTTTGTTCATTCCATTTACCTTCAGCTCCTACGATAAAAGACACTTTATAACACCTCGATGGTTCTCAAGTTGTTTCCTCAAGCTTCAGTCCATGTCTACCTGTTGATTTGGAGCTATATTACGTGCATCTATTTTTTCCACTAGGAACCACCTTCAGTACTTTAAATGTCGCTATGATGTCACCTCTCTGTCTCCCTTATTTTCAAGCGACGTTAGGTCAAGCACTTTGTCTTTCATTATACACCATTCCTCGCAACTCTGGTACAAACCTTAGGTGTAAATCTGCCTACTTTTACGAGTTTCGTTAAGAGGTTTTAGAAAGAAGCTTCACGATGGAGCAGCATACTCTTAAACTTTCACTTAAACTTTCGTTTAAATTTTCACTTAAACTCCCACTTAAAATTGCACCTAAAGTTTCAATAACATTCTGATGAGTCAGTTTATTTTTTTTAAGTAAAATAAAATTATCATAACTACCCAAATAAAAATAAATATTGTTCTGTATTGCGAGATTAGAAAATAATAAACATTAAATATTCTGGCCCAAAGACATGATTCTGAAGACTATCATGTCACTGTAAATGTATCTTAGAGATTATAAAAATGACTTAAGAATGAATTTGACTCAGAAGAATAGAAACCCAACACAAAAAAATATCAGAACCATTTTTTCAACTATCATTCCTGAAAGGAAAAAAAGGCCGGCGGGTTCGAAATAGATGATTCATCAGCCTCTGTCTGTCGTCGTCACGCACGTGTCATCGTCGTTTAAGATCAGCAGCTTTTAAGGGAAAATGTCCTCGCTATTAATCCACATTTTCTTCTTATGTTGAATGAAATCGTTACTGATGAGTCTCAGAATTCTCTTTAATGGCTTCCAGTTCGTTTCTTCTCTACCAATCCCCGCCCCTCCCCTCCCCCACCCCCGCCCTTGACCCATCAAACACACACACACATACACACACACACACACACACAAACACACACACACACACACACACACACACACACACACACACACACACACACACACACACACACACACACACACACACACACACACACACACACACACACACATGGGGGGTCACGTGGCTGAGTGGACAGCTCTCTGGGGTCGTAGTCCTTAGGGCCCGGGCTCGATCCCCGGGAGGGACAGAAACAAATTGGTGGGGTTTCTTTCACCCTAGTGTGCCTGTTCACCTAGCAGAAAATATGTATTTGGGAGTTAAACAGCTGCTACTGGCTGCTTCATGGGGGATGTGTGTGTGTTAGAGAGAAATATGTAGTAGACATAATAGAGGAAAAATAAATTAATTAGAAAGAGGTGGAGCTAATAGCTCCATTCAGCAGATAAAAATAGTAAATACAAATCCTAAATACACACACGCATACACACAACCTGAAAAGATTGTGATCCAAGCTAAAAAGGTTGAAAAGGCGGGCTTCAGGAGTCAGTGCTCGATGCTGCAGGCACAAATAGGTGAGTACAAATAGGTGAGTGCACACACACACACACACACACACACACACACACACACACACACACACACACACACACACACACACACACACACACACACACACACACACACAAGCAAGAACGTAGGACAGTTGGACAGGCAGATTTGTAAACCATATTCTGGAGACATTCATGCATCAACACGTCAAGCTGACCACAAGAATGGGGGAAGGGGATGTTCCGTCAGCACTGGATCTAATATTTACCAGGAAAGAAGAAGGAATATTTGACATCCAGTATCTTCCTCCCTTGGGAAAGAGTGATCATGTCCTGTTTGAACTTAAAAATGCTTTGCGATATAATCTAGAAGAGAATGGTGACATTGAAAAAGTTAATTAACTCGATTTCAAGAGAAGACACTATAGGACAATTATATTTTTTATAATGAGTTTAATTGAACAGACTTGTTGCTAGGCAAGAAAATTAATGAGATGTATGCCAAATTTTGCGAAATATACGATGAAGGAACACAAACATTTATACCAAAAAACAGATGCAGAACCAGAAAACAGGATTGGTTCAACAGAAATTGTGAAAGAGCCAGAGAGGAAAAGAGAAAAAAATGGGTTCAATATTGGAAGAGGCCTAACCCGCAAACATACCAACATTACAAACAAACAAGAAACAATTACACAGCGGTGAGAAGAGAGGCAGAAAGGATCTTTGAAAAAAGTATAGTGCACAAATGTAAAACAGATCCAGGTCTTTTCTATAAATTCCTTAAAACCAAGCTGCATGTAAAGGATAAACTCTAGAGATTGAGAACGGGGAACAGGACTACTGAGAATGAAAAAGAAATGTGTAAAATGTTAACTGAAAAGTTCCAACGTGTTTGTAAAAATGTGGATTTCAGAGTGCTGGGCCAAATACCAATTCCAGAGCCAGCCATAAAATACGTAGAGGTTTCTGAAGACGAGGTTGAAAAAATACTCAAGGTGTTAGGAAGAAATAAAGCGGTTGGACATGATGGAGTTTCACCTTGGGTGCTGCGAAAATGTACAGCAGAACTGAGCAGTCCACGCCAATAAATATTCCAGACATCCTTGTGTACAAGAATCTTAACAGATATACGGAAAAAGGCAAACATAGTACCTATCTATATAAATGGTAATCGAGAGGAATCTCTAAATTACAGACCCGTATCATTAACAAGCGTGGTAGTGAAAACAATAGAACAAATAGTTAAAGCCAAATGGGTTGGCTTAATAACCCATTTGATAGACCTCCAATGAGGGAAACAAATGACACACCTCCATCTGTTGATAGATCTCCGTCTGTTGATAGATCTCTGTTGATAGAGCTTTATCTGTTGATATATATTTATCTGTTGACAAACCTCCGGTTGTTGACTCCACAGAATCAGACACTTACGTAGACCACACAGAAGTTCAGGAATGTTTCTGCGCGTCCCATAATGTTTTGGAACAACATTAAGGCCTCGCAATGTTTCATAATTATTTACATGCATAGAGCATGTCCCAATGTGTATGTTATGTAAATTCACAAATGCTGCCTCAGTGAACATTGCCATTTCAAAAGCTTTTCGAGACTCATCTGAGCGGAAATGTTTCAGCATCACCATATATTTGAATTACAATGGATATGAATTTTATTATATATATATATATATATATATATATATATATATATATATATATATATATATATATATATATATATATATATATATAAATATATATATATATATATATATATATATAAATATATAAATATATATATATATATATATATATACATATATATATATATATATATATATATATATATAAATATATATATATATATATATATATATATATATATATATATATATATATATATATATATATATATATATATATATATATATATATATATATATATATATATACTTAATCGACCATAATTAATCAGTGTCCAGATCTTCTCAGTGTTATGACTGGTATGTACAAACTAGACCCATATATAAGTTTCAATATTGCTCAATTAATAGTTTATGAAAAACCTTCGATAGGGATTGTTACAATGTTGGGATATTTCCCAGCCTCGTAACTTTTATTCGCAGCCCTGAATACTTGTGGCTCGTATTGAGGCGATTTTCCGTGAGTGTGCCATAGTTCCATGTGTTCCGTTTTCTATGGCAGATCAATATGTTTTCCCCTCTTAGCTTTAGATCCAAATAAAGTTTCTCCCCCCCCCCCACTCTCTATGCTCAACAATTCCTTATTCAATAGTTCACGTGTTCTAAATATTATATCTATCTAGTTCGTTCTCTGATTCTCTGCCTAGTAGATTGATATTTTATTTTCTTGCAGGCCAACTCACCTGTTGGATATTTCCAACACCAAATACAACGCTGTTGTATTCTCATTACTTATTACTAACTATACTAATTATTGTAGTAAGTAAAATTAACAACACGTAGAATTCTCATGTACTAATAATTCCATCTGTACAGTAGGCTAGAATACTCACGTCACCTGACGCCAGTATTGCGTCAGATTTCTTTACAGTAAACACATTATATCCAATGTATGTGAGAATTAAATTCGATTCTCTATAATTAAGGCATTCTGTATGTTAACTAATTGCAGATGAAATTGACCTCCAACTAAAGGCCGAATAGAGCGTTGGAGTCATAGCGTTTATCTCGTAATAATGCTAACGTCACCAGTGAATGCGATGGGGAGATATTAATTCCTCTCCCTTATATATTTACTATTCTTAAAGTGGTAAATAATAATAATTTCCTCCTCTAAATAATAAACCCGTCCAGTCTTCAACGTTTCAAGCGTAAATGCGAGAAATATTAATGTTCGTGACATAATTTGTTTTATGAACGCGGGACGCGGCGTGGGTTGAGGAGGACCAACTCAGTACTACACGTGGAGAGCCGCTCAGAGGCAGACCTGCGCATACCGTACTCACAAGGAGACGCCATTGTCCAGCCACTAGGGCAGACGTTATCCATCCTCAGATGAAAGTCGCCACTGTGAGGCGTGAATAACCTTGCAGATAATATCTTCAGCTAGTGCTGGTGTCAAATAAGGAACCCTTTAACCTGGTTCTTGATGACACGTGATCAGCTAGCGAAGCGCGCCACTATCCAGGATAGGCCTAGCCGGAGCCTGGGGACGCGAAGCACGGCAATCTTAAAACTTATACAGTACCCCACAGCTAAGTATATTCCTTTATGTGATGCATCGGGTAAAGAGTTTAGTAGTAGCTGGGTGATTGACCGTTATGACGCACGATAACATCTAATAACAGGTGATTAAATTTTGTCACCTATAACTCTCAATTTCTTGAATATATAGATTCAGTAGTTAAATTAGTTGCTACTGTAAATATTTGTCTTGCAGCACGAGAGAAGAATTCTCCATGCCGCCTTCTCCCATGTTAATCCGTCTCATTCGTCAGCCGACCGAGTCCAGAGAATAAGAGGAACTTCCATGGCTTTTCTAAAGGAATCGTCATTAATCGACTTTAATTTCTTTCATGATTCTATTGCAATTTTTTATGTGCAGAATTCCTCAGGATTAATATGTGGTTTACTGTAACTCTCATTACTATGTTCATAATCTATGTTCCCATTTATGGTAATGATATCAGTTTCAATATAACTTTTATAGGATTAGATTATTATTAATTGAATTAGTGAACGAACCACACTAGTTCCTGGACGTACTTACCTCCAGTAATAACCCCCAATGTAGGTGTTTGAGGGTTTGATTCATTTAATTATACAGCCCATTAATTATTTCTATGATCATATTCTCTAGTATTTTATCCATAGTTACTGGTTCATCTAGGAATAATCTAATGATCAGAAATTCTCAGTTTCCCTCTTTACTATAAAAGCGGGTGGTCCTTCGTAATTTAATTTACTACATTAATATTTAAAATAATCAGATTCAAGCCCCAAATATCCCACATCACCCGCTAGATTGATATTAAAAATATTTTTGGAGTCCGGTTGGTCTAGCTCTCTTTCGTTATAAACATATACGTATGTCAGTTACTTGATTACGTCATTCGCCGCAGCCATGAATAATGGCGCTCGTATCGATATGATAATAAATAGTTCCGTCTCTGTTTTCCACGAATTATGAGTTGCCGTTAGAACCTCATAAATTGTATTGGTCGATACGTATGAGTCTGATGGTAATGAGAAAAGAAGAATTTGACGTAAAATGAATGGCGGTGCATGGAAGGGGAAGGTAATTATGAGTAGACGACATTAGGACTGTCTGGTTATTTAGCAGTTAAAAGGGATATGAGGACAAGGAGCTTGGATACGAGGAGAAGGAACTGGGATACATGGACAAGGAGCTGGGATATGAGGACAAGGAGCTGGGATATAAAGACAAGGACCAAGAACTGGGATTCGAGGACAAGGAGCTGGGATATGAGGACAACGAGCTGAGATACGAGGACAAGGAGCTAGGATACGAGATAAAAAAACTGGGATAGGAGAATATTATATCTATCAAGTTCGTTCTCTGATTCTCTGCTTAGTAGATTGATATTTTTTGTTGGAGGCCAACTCACCCGCTAGATTGACATAATATTTTTTGGAGTCTGTTTGGTCTAGCTCTCTTTCGTTATAAACATATACGTGTGTCAGTTACTTGATTACGAAAACGAAGTGAAAGAACGCTACCCAACCAACTGAGCCGTCGGAGATCGAACGTCGACCCTGCAAGAAGCGAGAGATCAGGAACGGTGCCCAACCATCTGGACCAATCGGCATGGAACACCAACCATGTATAAGAAGCATGGCTGTCGCTCTACCGATCAGGTCGAGTGGAGGGCCGGTGTGGTGCAGCCGCCCTGAGGTCCTCCAGGGGTGGGAGAACACACCGGCGGAGAGTCAATGACACGACAAGTGCCACGAAAGGTAATATCAATATGAACAACGACTTCAAAAGCAAGCAATTAGTGACCCAACGCATGCCATGCAATGAAATAATATTTTTCATGGTGTGTGTGTGTGTGTGTGTGTGTGTGTGTGTGTGTGTGTGTGTGTGTAAGATATTATATCATGGTGTGTACATGGGATAATATCACGTGTGTACACATAATAGTACACCCCCATCATGATACACATGACAACAGCCTTCTCACCACTGCGGGCTGCTCCAAGCAACAGCTTAGTGGACCAAGCTCTCACCAGTCAAGTCTAGCCTCGGGCCGGGCTTGGGGAAGTAGAAGAACTCCCAGAACCCCATTAAGCAGAAATCAAGCAATATTACTTGATGTAGACATGATAATACCACATTATCTTCATGGAATAACATTTCATGCTGTAACCCAGAAAACATAGATAGGAAAAAGGAGGATTACGATTGTAAGGGGATCACAACTCCCGGAAGAAATTGGTAATGTGAAGAGAATTTAGATAGTTTAAAGGAAGCTAGGCATTTAGAGCAGCATATATTCGGCTTACAAGCTGTAATGCTTACACGAGCTAACAAACACTGCATGATGATCATGATGATATTGATGATCTAAGCTTTCAAACATATGTGCTTGGAAGTTACATTACAGGTGGTCAGTTATTAAAATAAATGTTTCATGTAAATGTACAATGAAGGCAATGTGTTGGTACAGTGACCTGCACGTCCTCTGCCTCCTTCCTCCCTAGCAACACCCTCTGACCTATCCTCCCTCTCTCTACTATTGATCTACTATCTTCTACCTCCCCTACTATTTACTTACCCAATTATTCCTCCTTCCTCCCTCATTACCACTTCATCTTCCCTACAACAGTCACTTTCCCTTACAACACTCCCTCACCATTACAACACTCCCTCACCATTACAACACTCCCTCACCATTACAACACTCCCTCACCATTACAACACTCCCTCACCATTACAACACTCCCTCACTATTACAACACTCCCTCACCATTACAACACTCCCTCACCATTACAACACTCCCTCACTATTACAACACTCCCTCACTATTACAACACTCCCTCACCATTACAACACTCCCTCACCATTACAACACTCCCTCACCATTACAACACTCCCTCACCATTACAACACTCCCTCACCATTACAACACTCCCTCACTATTACAACACTCCCTCACTATTACAACACTCCCTCGCCATTACAACACTCCCTCACCATTACAACACTCCCTCACCATTACAACACTCCCTCACCATTACAACACTCCCTCACCATTACAACACTCCCTCACCATTACAACACTCCCTCACCATTACAACACTCCCTCGCCATTACAACACCCCCTCACCATTACAACACTCCCTCACCATTACAACACTCCCTCACCATTACAACACTCCCTCACCATTACAACACCCCCTCACCATTACAACACTCCCTCACCATTACAACACTCCCTCACCATTACAACACTCCCTCACCATTACAACACCCCCTCGCCATTACAACACCCCCTCACCATTACAACACTCCCTTACCATTACAACACTTACGGACCCTACATATTAACAATCCCTCACTTCTCATCGAAGACATTTGTATCTTCTCAAAATGTCAACAAGCAAGAAGTGAAAGGTAGCTGCGCAGAATGGCAAAATAATCGTATAGAAAGGATTAAGTAATATAAGGTATAGCCAGTTAAACATTTTGCTGTGACCTCAATGTTTTAAAATCACTTACCGATGAAGTAACTGATGGTCTGTGCATCTTTTTTTTCCACTTTATTTGTTCCATTTTACTTCCTGGACGTGTCGTCAGCAATGTGACATCTTATGGAATATACGCATGACACAAGGGCCACAGGTATTCTAACGTATCATTGCCATAAGTATGGGTTCACCTAATGCTGCGATTAACTAGGTTTTAATCATAGAGAGCGAGGGAAAATCGGGTGAGTGAGTTTGCTGTCTAACTTCAGGTAAATGGTTGTCAGCCGGATCTATTGTCTTCCCTCTGGATCAAGGGAGAGACATCAAACAATTGTATGCTCGAAGTCGAATTCACTTGAATGTTGATTACTGCTATCAGCTCTCGAATGAACATGGCCTCAAGTGTTCGGTGCCTCCTTCGATTGTGAAGGACACCGCATTAATCACACAATGTCCTGCCGATTCACGATGGTGTTGTGGCCGATTAGTTCGAGTTCGTGGTGCAAGAGCTGCCAAGAAGAGCATGAACGTATTGCACGACCTACATATGCGCTGATGACGCTTCACGTATACCTGTTAGTGCATTCACTCTTACCGATCATACATTTACCTCCATCATTTGGTCTACGATACACGTCTGTGACGAGTTTACCCGAATTGCCACTCACGAGAACCTCGAGGAATGGTATTCTGTCTCTCACACTTGACAGTGAACCTCAAGCCTGAGACTTCTTGAAGCTTGCTTCGAAGCCTCTCCATTTATTTTTCCTACGACATATCTGCAGTGCGGCATAACTGGGCTCAGCCCACCCATCTGAAGGATGGACGACTCGGTATGCGACATAAATACCTGGCCAAAGAACACCGCTAATGGGGACCCAATTGCTACACCATGAACCTGCGAATAAAGTTTACCCTCAGGGCACAGAAAGACTGCCTCGGGGGTGTAAACCTCAGCATATCCCGCAAGATGTGTGCGTTAGGGAAGAGACTTTCAACATCAAGGAAAGCCAAGATTCCTCGGGGTTCTCGCATTTAAAGAACTTCAGTGAATTTGTCGCCAGATTTAAGGGAGAATGTGGTCGGGATGTACGTCAATATTATTTGGTTGAATCTCTTTGGAAGCTCTGGATCTATATCTGAAACTATCCCCAGTTTACAATTTATAAACTGGGGATATTTAACTACAATTATTGGTAGCAGATCAATTTGAATGAAATACTTACGCATCTTTTGAACATTTGTTGTTGAATTTGGTTAAAATATCTTCATCACTTATTCAAGCTCCTCATGGCCAGGTTTGGCCCACAGAGCCTCCTGGTACCCAGGAGAGCGCCAGACTGCGGACCAGGGCAGGCGACGAGTCACACACACTCACACGACATGTTTCTTTATCAGTCAAGTTGATTTGTTACGGAAATATTTGGTAACGGTGACTGTTCATTTTTTAGGAGTTCCTGTACAGCTGTCTCATATCTTTGAGCCCCTTATGGGATGTTCAGGTAACTTGACCAAGTTAACAGGTTCTTCACGTATTTCATCAGTGCTGACGGAGACGAGTAGAAATGTAATTACATCAACTAATATCTTTGTCAACTGTTTTGCTATATTTCTTTACAACTTTAAAATTAAAACTTTGACTGAGTTTCCACTCTCTAGCAAATACTTAATGAACTGAATATATTTTTTCCAGGAAGATTGTCAACAAGGAAAGGCAAACACTCCAGCCATGATTTTTTTTAACATACTTCCCACCACTCAGTAGTTTTCAAAGTTTGGCGAAAACCTTTGAAATCTCGAACCCAACGGCAGCATTATTTGGCAGTAATGATAATCACTATACATTTATTTGAACAATACTAGCAAAATCAAACAATAATTCGACCTCTTCATAAACGGGTTACGGATCTTTGGTTCCGAAATGGTTTCAGACTACTCTATCAATATTAATAATTTCAGTTAGTGCGAATCCTTCATTACCGTGCCACCTCTTGGCCAGACACAACAGTCAAGGACAGACACCTTGTCCTTGACTGTCTGGTCAAGAACAAAGGCGTCATTTTTTTTGGCCTCGTTTCCTTATATTTTACCTGGGTAATAATCGGGTGGTGACGGGAAGCCTGTCACACGTTTTCTTTTATACACAGATTAAATAATAGACTGCGTATATATTTAATAATTATCCTTAATAATAAGTATGGAGCACCCATCAATGCTGAACACCTCGCACACCCTCGACACGCTGGGTAACTTTAATATACACACGGAAATCACAAATCACACGGCAGCGTCTGGGATGCTCCCGGACGCAGGTTCGAATCCTCGTCACGGCCCTTGTGGATTTGTTCAACTTTAATACAGCTCTGAAAACTGAACACGAGAGTGTAGGAACAAAGGAAGCTGCTGCAGAGGACCTGTCAACCCATACGAGGCAGCTTGTGTTGGCAGGGCATGGGTTACGGTAACTAAGGTGGCTGAGAGTGACCAAACGTTTCGGTCCGTTCTGGTATATTATCACGCCGTATAACAACTTGACGATGGACGAAGTGACCAGTCCTTCCCCACATGTCTTATCCCAGTTCCTCGTCCTCATATCCCAGCTTCTCGTCCTCATATCCCAGCTTCTCGTCCTCATATCCCAGCTCCTCGTCCTCATATCCAAGCTCTACAACGCTGTTATTTTAACACCGCTAAAGTAACGTTGTGGGTTACATTATGTGTTTGATAGGATATAGGCTCACCGCTCGGTGTCCTGCCGACGGAGACTTCCTCGAGAGCCTGCTGACGTTCTCATCCTCGAGAGGATGAGGACGGCCTCATCCTCGTGGAGGCGTACATTGCTCGCGTCTGTACCTTGAACTTAACGTTTGTTGAGTCTTGAGTGACGATATCGGTAATTTACAATCCTCTAGCACCGACAGCTACTTATTTTCTACAATCCACCACCATAGATAGTTTCTACTGAGTATGATCCCCCATCGTTGACAGCTGTCTTTGTCTTCGATCCTCCAACAGCGACAGTTGCCAGCATCTACGCTACTCCAACGCCGACAGTTGCCAGTATCTACGCTACTTCAACGCCGACAGTTGCCAGCATCTACGCTACTCCAACGCCGACAGTTGCCAGCATCTACGCTACTTCAATGCCGACAGTTGCCAGCATCTACGCTACTCCAACGCCGACAGTTGCCAGCATCTACGCTACTCCAACGCCGACAGTTGCCAGCATCTACGCTACTCCAACGTCGATAGTTGCCAGCATCTACGCTACTCCAACGCCGATAGTTGCCAGCATCTACGCTACTCCAACGCCGACAGTTGCCAGCATCTACGCTACTCCATCGCCGACAGTCAGAGAGGCCAATATAGAGAAGATGACGCCCATTAGGCAAGTCATATATTGTTGCCATCTGGGAGTCGTTTCCGAGACTAATTAACGATTCCCATTTGTCCAGACTTCTCAGCTGGCGTCCAATCATCGGTCGGCTGATTCAAGCAGCACCTGATTGGTTGATTTGAAAGTGGTTCAATCGGTATTGTGTGTGACGTAGGTCATCAGGGGCGCCGGTTCGATTTCATTGTAAAGCCTAAATATTTATTACTAGATTCATCAGGTTATTGTGGTTAGCATTGTATGGAGTATATCTAATTCATTAAATTTACTCGAGATCGAAAAAGAATGAAAAAAACACTAGTTTTTTTTAATAACATATGACAAAACCCTGATTACATAGCAAAATATTACATCGTGTTAGATAATATTGCATAGTGTACGCATGGCCATAATATTAAAAGGAGTTCACCTAATATAATATTAGTGTGCAAATTAAATAATATTGCAAAGTGTGTACATTAAATAATGTTGCACTGTGTGCACAATGCATTACATCACGTGTACGTAACATAGCCTTAGTTAAGGCTGTGTTGTAATGTGGTGTGAATGAACCTAGACATTTTATTTAATAGTTTTGAACAATAAAACGTGTCCACTGCAATCTACCCTCTTGAAATGTTGCTAAAGTGTGTGAGTCGACATTCTGCAATACCTAGACTAATTGCAAACACGTGAGACAAGTGTCTATGTTAAAACATACAGTGATATATTATGAGAAAATCACAATAACATAATTTAACATTTAATAACACATGTTATTGAATGATAAAATGTCATTGTATAAACACACACAATATTATTATTTTTATTTCTACATTTTATTATATATATATAATATATAATATATGTATATAATATACATAAATATATTACATATAATATATATATATATATATATATATATATATATATATATATATATATATATATATATATATATATATATATATATATGTATATGTATATGTATATATATATATATATATATATATTTCATTGAATATGACCGCATATTCTGTATTTATTATTTTCTGGTTTAGGGCTTCTATCCCTCTAACTATTTTCTTAGCATCAGGGCTTAATTGAAATAGGAGTTCTCCAAAACTCATTTTCGTACTTTTAAGGTGAAGAAAAGAAGTGATTTACTATAGAGTGTATTACACTTATTTGTATAATTTGCACGACGTTTCGAACCTCCATGGTTCATTCTCAAGTGAACAGATCTTACAATACTAGTTGATTTTATACCCGCATTAGGTCAGGTGATAATACAATGAAGGTGAAAACATGGGGGGATACATAAGGGATAAACATAGGGGCTGCAGAAGGCTTATTGGCCCATACGAGGCATCTCCTATCTAAACACAAAGATTAATCCAGTGTAATTGGCCTGTTATGTTGACAGGACAATTACACTGGATTAATCTTTGTGTTTAGATAGGAGATGCCTCGTATGGGCCAATAAGCCTTCTGCAGCCCCTATGTTTATCCCTTATGTATCCCCCCATGTTTTCACCTTCATTGTATTATCACCTGACCTAATGCGGGTATAAAATCAACTAGTATTGTAAGATCTGTTCACTTGAGAATGAACCATGGAGGTTCGAAACGTCGTGCAAATTATACAAATAAGTGTAATACACTCTATAGTAAATCACTTCTTTTCTTCACCTTAAAAGTACGAAAATGAGTTTTGGAGAACTCCTATTTCAATTAAGCCCTGATGCTAAGAAAATAGTTAGAGGGATAGAAGCCCTAAACCAGAAAATAATAAATTCAGAATATGCGGTCATATTCAATGAAACATGTTTGAAAGAAAACCTGCTGCCAGTATACACCAATATATATATATATATATATATATATATATATATATATATATATATATATATATATATATATATATATATATATATATATATATATATATATATATATATATATATATATATATATATGTCGTACCTAGTAGCCAGAATGCACTTCTCAGCCTACTATACAAGGCCCGATTTGCCTAATAAGATTAATAATTCTACAGATTCTAATAATCTAATTCTAATTCTAATAATTAAAAGTAAGATTAATAATTCTAACACGAATTTTCTCAATCTTTCGTACATTACGCTTCACTGTTGGAGGTAAATCAAAAATTAATTCTCCAAAATTCATTTTTATTTCTAGTCTGACGCGACACGGGCGCGTTTCGTAAAACTTATTACATTTTCAAAGACTTTAGTTCACAAATACACAACTGAATAGAACAGTGTTCTATATATATATATATATATATATATATATATATATATATATATATATATATATATATATATATATATATATATATATATATATATATATATATATATGTCGTACCTAGTAGCCAGAACGCACTTCTCAGCCTACTATGCAAGGCCCGATTTGCCTAATAAGCCAAGTTTTCATGAATTAATTGTTTTTCGACTACCTAACCTACCTAACCTAACCTAACCTAACTTTTTCGGCTACCTAACCTAACCTAACCTATGAAGATAGGTTAGGTTAGGTTAGGTAAGGTTGGTTAGGTTTGGTCATATATCTACGTTAATTTTAACTCCAATAAAAAATAATTGACCTCATACATAGTGAAATGGGTAGCTTTATCATTTCATAAGAAAAAAATTAGAGAAAAACAATTAATTCATGAAAACTTGGCTTATTAGGCAAATCGGGCCTTGCATAGTAGGCTGAGAAGTGCGTTCTGGCCACTAGGTACGACATATATATATATATATATATATATATATATATATATATATATATATATATATATGTATATATATATATATATATATATATATATATATTGTGACGGAGTTCCCCCCCTTATAATTCTCCCACGCCTGCAGTAAGAGTCATGTCTGCTTTTCCCAAGCGTTCTCTATGTTGCAGGCTACAATTTGATATATGGGAGAGAGTGAAGTGTTCTCGGAGAGCCGAGAAATTTGTGAAATAGTGATATTTTGGCCTGTGGTATAGGCCCTTTAGGGAGCCAAGATGGCGCTTACCTCTCTGATCTCCCGCCAAAACCGTGTGACGTCAGTGGCACCGGATTGGTCACCGACAGCATTGTGGCACCGGGAGCCAATGAAAACCTCCCATAGTAAAAGTGACGTCACGAAGGAAGGGGGTCCGGCCAGCGCGCCGGGCTGGCGCCAGCAGTCAGACACGACACGTCATAGAGGTCGGACGTGCGACGAGTGGTCCTGTCTGTCGGACAGCTGTTTCCCACTACCGTGGATTTACGCGTCACCTGAAGTCCGCCAGTACTCTGAGAAGTCTTCCCTAGTTCATGTGTTGAACCAGAAGAGGGAATTGACGGTTATTTGAGCAACAAGTGCTCCAGTCAGGTACTGTGCCAGTAGCAGTGAAGCCGTGCAGTGACGTATGTTGACGTCTGTGGCAATTCACCAGTTCGTGACAGCGTAGTGGCTGACAGAGCCACTGGGTAGCTGAGGAAGAGAGGACTATTTGGGGAAACCGAACGACTGTAGCTGAGACGTAGGCGACAGCCGTTGCTGGGAGAAGACGACGGCCAGGAGACCGACTCCAACCTTCAAGAAGTCAAGAAGGAGGACGGACCTGCAGTGAGGAGGCACGGAGACGACGCGCTAAACGGTGGGACGACGAGAGGCTCTGGTAGGACACGACGACGTGTAGTGTGGGGGCGTTCCCGACACGAGGACCAGGAGCTACATCTCGACTTTCATCGGAGGATAGGGTGAAGTAGGTGGTTCTAGTTCCCTCCCCATTCCCCTTTAGTTAGCTATATTATTTGGCTATATTTTCTAGCCTGAGGATTTTATATGTCGTGAGCAAGTCTCACCCATGTCACGATAAAGCACCAGTGTGCTAGACAGTACTATCAAGAGTACTAGTAATATTCATGTTGATTATTGGTGTGTACAGGCACCAGGAACCAGTGATAAATTTACTGTGTTGTGTATATCTTTCTATAGATTTTGATATGAACATATAGTGGTAAATTATATATAAGATTATGCCAGTATTTGGAGGTTAGGCTATGTGCCCAGAAACTATTTATTTTCCATGTATTGATGATTGATTTATATACCATATATATGTCTATGTTCATTCAGTGAATAATCATTTGCGAGTACAGTGAATTATTGCGTTGTCGCCAACGAGAGAAAGTACTGAAAACTCCAGTGTTAATAGTTTATAATATATTGTTGAGTGAAGAACAATGTGAAGCCATTACAGTGAATCATTATAGCATTGATTGAAGAAAAGACTGTTTGAGCCTGAGTACAGTGTAACTAAGTAATTCGGTTTATTTGTGCCAATATAGAGTGTGCGAGTTTCTAGTAATATTGGAGAATTTAAAGAAACCGCGCGCGTGAATCTAGCAAACAAGCAAATTTCGCGCGGAGAGACCATTTCGATCAGCTGTTCTTGACACTTGATGAGGAGGGGAGAGTGTTGCCCTCTTGCGGTCGCATAATATCCGTGGGAATTACCGGCCGAGTCAGGATCAGTTGATTTATCGATTATTGTGTGGCTTTGTGACATCTTTCATACATTTTAAGTAAAATACAAAACTATCTTAGTGTTTTTATCATTCCCTCCATTGATCTTGTGGCTATATTATACTGGTAAACATAGAGTGATAACAACAAGTACCTGCCTGATTCCTGATCTTTGAGTGTGACCTTGCCAAGGCTACCACTGAATACACCAGTCCACTGATGGTGTTATTGGCCACCTTAAACACCAATTGGCGACTTTGTGATTAACCGTAGAGCCCTATTGTTGGGGAGGGCACACGACAGTCGATGTGATCGAGTCGTGTTCTCACTCTTTCTTAATAAGAGGCCGTTAAGATTGACTGGGAGACTCTCCTGGCGTGCAGTGGCGCCGTGAGGATCGAGGGAAGACCCGCAGGGCTACGGTGAGTTACCTTGAGCATAACTATTGCTTACCCCAGAGTAAGGGTAGAGAATAATAGAGAGGTAAAACCCCCAACAATATATATATATATATATATATATATATATATATATATATATATATATATATATATATATATATATATATGTTGTTGAATATGACCGAAAGGGTAAGATTAATAATTCTAACACGAAACTCTCCAATATTTCTTACGTTTTTATTCACTGTCGAGGGTAATTGAAAAATTAACTCTCAAAAAGAAATTTTTTACATTTTTATTTTTGGTCTGTCGCCTGGAAGCGTTTCGTATGGCTTCTTACATTTTCAAGGACTATGGTTTACACATAAGATAAATCATGCTTTTTTATTTGTTTTGCGTGATGGGAAATGCCACAGAAGTTTTGGGTGAGGTGGGCATTAATTGGGTATGAAAACATAAAAATGGAAGTAACTACAGCAAGCCTATTGGCCCACACTTTCTCTTGCTGCTTCTATGTTGGTTATGAGTCTTGAAGTGGGTAAAATATAGTTATGTGTCAATTGGCTGTTGATTGCTGATGTAGAATTTTTGATGTGTGGTGCCTCGCAGATGTCGAGACTCCTGCTATCGCTGTATCTATCAATGATTACTGTGTTGCTTGTTAAGATTTCTCAATTACTCTCGACAGTGACGAAAAACGTAAGAAATATTCAGAAGATTCGTGTTAGAATTATTAATCTTACCCTTTCGGTCATATTCAACAACATATGTTTACAAGAAAGACTGCTACCTAATATATATATATATATATATATATATATATATATATATATATATATATATATATATATATATATATATATATATATATATATATATATATATATATATATATATATATATATGTTAGTATATTTTGGTAGCAGTCTTTCTTGTAAACATATGTTGTTAAATATGACCGAAAACGTAAGATTAGTAATTCTAACACGAATTTTCTCAAACTTTTCTTGTGTTTCTTTTTACTGGCGATAGTAATTGAAAAATCAATTCTCTAAAATTCATTTTTATTTCTAGTCTGACGCGACGCTTGAACGCGTTTCGTAATAACTTATTAAATTTTCAAAGACTTTAGTTTACACACACAACTGTAACCTAAACACACTAAACAGGGTCAGCTAATCTGTCATACTTATAGTCGCATTTGGGTGAGGTGATATGGTGCAACAGTTTTGGATGAGGTGAACAAACTTGTGACAAATACAAGACAGAACACGAAACTGGGTATTAATGGATATGAGAGCATAAGAATGGAAGTAACTGCAGAGGGCCTATTGGCCCATACTTCCTCTTGATGCTTCTATATTGGTCTATATCAAAGTGTACAGTGAGGATCCACAAGGTCTTCTCTGGGTACTCTTTATTTTCTTCTCCGAGGCTATGGGTCCCTACACTTGCACCAGAGGTGGTACCCCTCCTATATATTTAAAAAAAAAAAAAAAAAAAATATATATATATATATATATATATATATATATATATATATATATATATATATATATATATATATATATATATATATATATATATATATATAAAGAGAGAGAGAGAGAGACAGGGATATCTCAGCTTATATATAACCCAGGGATATCTCAGCTTATCTTCAGTTATCCCTCAAGCTGAAGGGTTAGTCTAGCTCTCAACACCTGACCCTCACTCCTGAGTTGAGTAATGCGTAATCCTATCCATATTGGAAGACTGTGAATGCCAGAGCTAGGCATTTTCTCACATTGCTCTCAGACTGTTCTCTCAGACTAGAGACTTTTCTCGGACTCCAAAACACTTCCCCAAAGCTCTCGCGTGACGGCTTAGCCCTCAATGGTATATCCAGTCCACACCAGGGTGAGTGACGTTCTCCTATCATCAATGTCGCAATCTTCTCCTAGCATCAATGTCGCAATCTTCTCCTAGCATCAATGTCACAATCTTCTCCTATCATCAATGTCGCAATCTTCTCCTAGCATCAATGTCGCAATCTTCTCCTAGCATCAATGTCACAATCTTCTCCTATCATCAATGTCACAATCTTCTCCTAGCATCAATGTCACAATCTTCTCCTAGCATCAGTGTCACAATCATCTCCTAGCATCAATGTCACAGTCATGGAGCACCATCAAAGGGGTGGAATTTAGTGACCATATAGTACCTAGGTCTTAACCATAGAGTCCAGGAGTAAACTTACAAAATGTGTATACACCAAGAAGAGATATACGCCTGTCGAGTCATCCAGAGCAACTGACCACTTGGACCACAGGGGATCGAGCTCGGCCCCTGCACGAAACACTCAAATCACATCATATATCACACACACCTCTCAACATTTTTTTCATACTTTCCTGCCCAATCAAATAGTGACGAGTGTACGCACTACACACCATATTCAAACTCAATTTTTCCCACACCGATATTGAATTCAATCTTCCCGTCTAAAGTGAGAAGTGTGACACAGACCAGAGGGATGAATTCGGATGAATATGTGTCACACAGGCTTCATCTCTCTCCGATTTTGAAAGCCAATATGACAAGGGACGAGAAGTTAGTTATTGTGTGTTCAATATATTCATAGGTAAGCACCTATGCTTGCAGGCAGGGAGGTTTGTAGCTCCTGGGTCCGCCGGATCACAATCCAGTACTGCTTGGTGCAACATTCATTCGTTTTATGTTTTTATTACTTGTTTATTGCTTTTTATCTGCTGATTTTAAGGTGATCTTTATCTTGCCTCTTGTCACCTTTTCGTCCTGTTTATTTAGCGACTTCACTACTCTTGCACTGATTGTATGTTTACATTCATTCATGTGACTGGTCTGAGGCTGGGCGGTGGCTGGGCTGTGTGGGGGGGGGGGGGGAGGGCTGTGGCTGGGTTGTGGCTGGGCTGTGGCTGGGCTGTAGGTGGGCTGTGGCTTGTCTGTGGCTCGGCTGTGGCTTATCTGTGGCTCGGCTGTGGCTAGGCTGTTTATTTTGCCTGTGTTATTAATCTTCGTTATCGTAATATTTTTTGGGATACTTTCTTCCTCCAGTACTTGTAGTCTTATCCTCCAGTACTTGTAGTCTTCTCCTCCAGTACTTGTTGTCATCTCCTCCAGTACTTGTTGTCATCTCCTCCAGTACTTGTTGTCTTCTCCTCCAGTACTTGTAGTCTTATCCTCCAGTACTTGTAGTCTTCTCCTCCAGTACTTGTAGTCTTCTCCTCCAGTACTTGTTGTCTTCTCCTCCAGTACTTGTTGTCATCTCCTCCAGTACTTTTAGTCTTCTCCTCCAGTACTTGTAGTCTTCTCCTCCAGTACTTGTAGTCTTCTCCTCCAGTACTTGTAGTCTTCTCCTCCAGTACTTGTAGTCTTCTCCTCCAGTACTTACAGGTTAAACAGTTCTAGCCAAGCCTCATGACTCAGATGACGAGTTTAGGGTTACAGGTGAACTGAGAATCTCTGGATATTCTAAATATTGTGTCTGTGTGTGTCTCAGTGTGCGGGTACCACGCCGGTGATGCATATACCAGGACAACTGTATTAGTGTTAAATATTGTCTTCCTTTACTCTTCAAGTTTCTGAAGCAATGTTAAAGATCTTATTCAACGCGCTTATTTCTATCATCCTTCTGTTCATCGGTTCATGGGAACATAGGTTCCTTTTATTCAGGAATGTTGCATATGCTGCTGATTTTATCTTGTTCAAGGGCTTCTAATGCAAGGTCCATATGTGATGATCACCTTTACATCCTTGATATATTTCCTTTTCTTACGTACCTTGCTGACTCGCACCGTATAAAGTTCTTCAGGCCTCCATTTTCATAATTATTAAGAGATTAATGTTGACCTTTGGGAATTATTTCTTTGACCTCTCCTATAGTCTCCTTGACGTCTCCTATTGTCTCCTTGACGTCTCATATAGTCTCCTTGACATCTCCCTTAGTCTCCACTCCTATAGATATAGTCTTCTATAACTCTTGTTGTTATGTGGTGTTGGGGGTTTCACCTCTCTATTATTCTCTACCCTTACTCTGGGGTGAGCAATAGTTATGCTCAAGGTAACTCACCGTAGCCCTGCGGGTCTTCCCTCGATCCTCACGGCGCCACTGCACGCCAGGAGAGTCTCCCAGTCAATCTTAACGGCCTCTTATTAAGAAAGAGTGAAACTCGACTCGCACACGACTCGTTCACCTCGACTGTCGTGTGCCCTCCCCAACAATAGGGCTCTACGGTTAAACACAAGATCGCCAACTGGTGTTTAAGGTGGCCAGTAACACCCTCAGTGGACTGGTGTATTCAGTGGTAGCCTTGGCAAGGTCACACTCAAAGATCAGGAATCAGGCAGGTACTTATTGTTATCACTCTATGCTTACAGGTATAGTATAGCCACAAGATCAATGGAGGGGATGATAAAAACCAAAGAGAGTTTTGTATTTTACTTAAAATGTATGAAAGATGTCACAAGGCCACACAATAATCATAAATCAACTGATCCTGACTCGGCCGGTAATTCCCACGGATATTATGCGATCACTAGAGGGCAACACTCTCCCCCTCCTCATCAAGTGTCAAGAACAGCTGATCGCAATGGACTCTCCGCGCGAAATTTGCTTGTTTGCTAGATTCCCGCGCTCGGTTTCTTTAAATTCTCCAATATTACTAGAAACTCGCACACTCGATATTGGCACAAATAAACCGAATTACTTAGTTACACTGTACTCAGGCTCAAACAGTCTTTTCTACAATCAATTCTACAATGATTCACTGTAATGGTCTTACACTGTTATTTATCCAACAATATATTATGAAATATTAGCACGGGAGTTTTCAGTACTTTCTCTCGTGGGCGATAACGCAATAATTCACTGTACTCACAAATGATTATTCACTGAATGAACATAGACATATATATGGTATATAAATCAATCATCAATACATGGAAAATAAATAGTTTCTGGGCACATAGCCTAACCTCCAAATACTGGCATAATCTTATATATAATTTACCACTATATGTTCATATCAAAATCTATAGAAAGATATACACAACACAGTAAATTTATCACTGGTTCCTGGTGCCTGTACACACCAATAATCAACATGAATATTACAAGTACTCTTGATAGTACTGTCTAGCACACTGGTGCTTTACCATGACATAAGTGAGACTTGCTCACGACATATAAAATCTTCAGGCTAGATAATATAGCCAAATAATATAGCTAACTAAAGGGGAATGGGGAGGGAACTAGAACCACCTACTTCACCCTATCCTCCGATGAGAGTCGAGATGTAGCTCCTGGTCCTCGTGTCGGGAACGCCCCCACACTACACGTCGTCGTGTCCTACCAGAGCCTCTCGTCGTCCCACCGTTTAGCGCGTCGTCTCCGTGCCTCCTCACTGCAGGTCCGTCCTCCTCCTTGACTTCTTGAAGGTTGGAGTCGGTCTCCTGGCCGTCGTCTTCTCCCAGCAACGGCTGTCGCCTACGTCTCAGCTACAGTCGTCCGGTTTCCCCAAATAGTCCTCTCTTCCTCAGCTACCCAGTGGCTCTGTCAGCCACTACGCTGTCACGAACTGGTGAATTGCCACAGACGTCAACATACGTCACTGCACGGCTTCACTGCTACTGGCACAGTACCTGACTGGAGCACTTGTTGCTCAAATAACCGTCAATTCCCTCTTCTGGTCCAACACATGAACTAGGGAAGACTTCTCAGAGTACTGGCGGAATTCAGGTGACGCATAAATCCACGGGAGCTGGAATTACTGTCCGACTGACAGGACCACTCGTCGCACGCCCAACCTCTATGACGTGTCGTGTCTGACTGATGGCGCCAGCCCGGCGCGCTGGCCGGACCCCCTTCCTTCGTGACGTCACTTTTACTATGGGAGGTTTTCATTGGCTCCCGGTGCCACATTGCTGCCGGTGACCAATCCGGTGCCACTGACGTCACACGGTTTTGGCGGGAGATCAGAGAGGTAAGCGCCATCTTGGCTCCCTAAAGGGCCTATACCACAGGCCAAAATATTACTATTTCACAAATTTCTCGGGTTTCCGAGAACACTTCACTCTCTCCCATATATCAAATTGTAGCCTGCAACGTAGAGAACGCTTGGGAAAAGTAGACATGACTCTTACTGCAGGCGTGGGAGAATTATAAGGGGGGGAACTCCGTCACAGTGGTCAATCAGCTCACCATCATCTTCTAATGCTGACTTAAGAGAACCCATTTTAACTGATAGGTCGTTAATATTGATAATGAACACGAGGAGGGCCCCAGCAGTGAGCCGGGGATCCCAGCATCGAGCAGGGGACCCCAGCATCAAGCCGGAGACCCCAGCATTGAGTCGGGGACCCCAGCATTGAGTCGGGGACCCAGCATTGAGTCGGGGACCCCAGCATTGAGTCGGGGACCCCAGCATTGAGTCGGGGACCCCAGCATTGAGTCGAGGACCCCAACATTGAGCAGGGGACCCCAGCATCAAGCCGGGGACCTCATCATTGATCCGAAGACCTCAACATTGAGCCTTACACAACACCAGTCGTCTCCTCTCTCCATCCTGTTTGACTTTTTCCAATAACTTTATATCATCATGCCAGTTGGTAACCCTGAAACCAGCCAAGGACACGGCACGTTATGTCTGCTTGAGTTACAGAGCTGAAGGTCTGCTGGGGACCGTGACACGAACCTGCTAAGGCAGTCCACCTGAGCGTGTGTGTGTGTGTGTGTGTGTGTGTGTGTACTCACCTAGTTGTACTCACCTAGTTGTGTCTGCAGGATCGAGCATTGACTCTTGGAACCCGCCTTTCGAGCATCGGTTGTTTACAGCAATGACTCCTGTCCCATTTCCCTATCATACCTGGTTTTAAAATTATGAATAGTATTTGCTTCCACAACCTGTTCCTGAAGTGCATTCCATTTCCCCACTACTCTCACGCTAAAAGAAAACTTCCTAACATCTCTGTGACTCATCTGAGTTTCAAGCTGTGTGTGTGTATGTGTGTGTGTGTGTGTGTGTGTGTGTGTGTGTGTGTGTGTGTGTGTGTGTGTGTGTGTGTGTGTGTGTGTGTGTGTGTGTGTGTGTGTGTGTGTGTGTGTGTGTGTGTGTGTGTGTGTGTGTGTGTGTGTGTGTGTGTGTGTGTGTGTGTGTGTGTGTGTGTGTGCGGATTTGTGTGAAAACATCTGCGTATATGTGAAAGTGTATGAAAATGTATACAAGAAAGAGCGCGAGATGTAGAGGGGAAAGAAGAGACAGAGTGAAAGATAAAACTAGATGTGAGGAAGACATAAAGAAGTGTGTGTATACATATATACACGCCTGCAGGTAGAGCAACGGTCTGAGAACAACAACTGTTCTGCCTCAACGAGGCTCAGAGAAACATTCTTCTAAGGCCCCTCAGGGCCCATATAGGCCTCGCTAACGAACTCCTCGACTGCCACAAGCCATCCGAAATGAAAAAGCGAGAAGTAGATAAGGCGCGCGCTCGCTTCCAAGACCCTCAAATCACGGCCGGTGTTTCATAAGGATCACATCCGAGCCTCTCCATATCTGACGTGGGATTCCGTATTACAATCTTGGCATCAGCCAAGCTCTCAGCGGAACCTTGATGAAAGTTCGCAAGGAAACTGCTCGTCTCAACACTCAACATGTACACGTGTTCCTTAATATGTTACTGAGAGACTCATTGCCACACGTTCTGAAATTGCTAGGAAATATTATGTGATTGAAAATAATTATATATATATATATATATATATATATATATATATATATATATATACATATATATATATATATATATATATATATATATATATATATATATATATAAAGTAGTAGTACTGTTTATTAAATATAATGAAATGAAAACGAAGAATATTGAAGAGAGATCGACCGTACTAAAGGGACACGGAGACGAGAGAGGGAGAGAAGAAGGGAGGAAGGGAAGGGGGAAGGGAGAGACCAGGAGGTAGTGTGAGAGGAAATGAGAAAGAGGGGGAGGGATGGATGAGAACGTGAAGGTGAGGGTGGGGGAGAGAGAGAGAGAGAGAGAGAGAGAGAGAGAGAGGAGAGAGAGAGAGAGAGAGAGAGAGAGAGAGAGAGAGAGAGAGAGAGAGAGAGAGAGAGAGAGAGAGAGAGAGAGAGAGAGAGAGAGAGAGAGAGAGAGAGAGAGAGAGAGAGAGAGAGAGAGAGAGAGAGAGAGAGAGAGAGAGAGAGAGAGAGAGAGAGAGAGAGAGAGAGAGAGAGAGAGAGAGAGAGAGAGAGAGAGAGAGAGAGAGAGAGAGAGAGAGAGAGAGAGAGAGAGAGAGAGAGAGAGAGAGAGAGAGAGAGAGAGAGAGAGAGAGAGAGAGAGAGAGAGAGAGAGAGAGAGAGAGAGAGAGAGAGAGAGAGAGAGAGAGAGAGAGAGAGAGAGAGAGAGAGAGAGAGAGAGAGAGAGAGAGAGAGAGAGAGAGAGAGAGAGAGAGAGAGAGAGAGAGAGAGAGAGAGAGAGAGGAGAGAGAGAGAGAGAGAGAGAGAGAGAGAGAGAGAGAGAGAGAGAGAGAGAGAGAGAGAGAGAGAGAGAGAGAGAGAGAGAGAGAGAGAGAGAGAGAGAGAGAGAGAGAGAGAGAGAGAGAGAGAGAGAGAGAGAGAGAGAGAGAGCAAGCAAATGAGTTAAGGAGAAAACGAGAAAGAGAAGGAAGAAGAGGTACTAAGAGCTGGAGATAGAGAAGAGAGCATGAACAGACGAAGAAAAAACGAGCAGAGGAAAATAACCAGAACGAGAATTGGGAGTGAGCTAAAATTACAATAATTGAAAGGGATGGAAAGAGCACGAAAGTGGGAAAACCGGCAAGTCTATCCTGTAATACTCTCTAACCCACGTGATTATACAGCTGGTCGCTGAAACTCAATAGAAGTTCTTTGAGCGCGAAGAACAGTACCTTGAGACTCTCACTTTGATCTTGCAACTCGAAACTGCACGAAGCTTCAAGGTTATGAATCGGAAAAAAATAGTCTGTGCGTTCCGCGTATTTCATAACGTGACCTATGAATGCATTTTTTATTTTTATTTATTTTTTATTGTCCAAAATTTTTGACACAAGGAGGAGACGTAATATAATGTTTTTCATTTCTTAACTCTGGATTGTTTCTGAAATGATAGATTTTTTCCTGGGTGAGTTTCTTCCTGGGTGAGTTTCTTCCTGGGTGAGTTTCTTCCTGGGTGAGTTTCTTCCTGGGTGAGTTTCTTCCTGGGTGAGTTTTTTCTGGGTGAGTTTCTTTCTGGGTGGGTATATTCCTGGGTGGGTATATTCCTGGGTGGGTATATTCCTGGGTGGGTATATTCCTGGATGGGTATATTCCTGGATGGGTATATTCCTGGATGGGTATATTGCTGGGTGGGTATATTCCTGGGTGGGTATATTCCTAGATGGGTATATTCCTGGATGGGTATATTCATGGGTGGGTATATTCCTGGGTGGGTATATTCCTGGGTGGGTATATTCCTGGGTGGGTATATTCCTGGATGGGTATATTCCTGGATGGGTATGTTCCTGGGTGGGTATAATCCTGGGGTGAGTATCTTCCTGGGTGGGTATCTTATTGGGTGGGTTTATATTCCCTGTGATTCTTCCTGTAAGAATTTCTTCCTGTATGAATTTCTTCCTGAATAAGGGTTTTCCTGGGTGGTTCTCATCCTGGATAACTTTCAATTTCAATACGGATTATTATAGCTAAATAACCTCATATAATTATAAGACGAGATTTGACTCAGGCACACGAGGCAAATAACTTCATATGAAATGAAGTTGTTTGAGTTATCAGAGATAACTAATTTGTTAAAACTTCCTTCCATACTGCAATGTGACACCAGGCCAATTGCCAGACGAATGGAACACGGAACAAAGGGTAAAAATTGGTTAACACTTTGGCTAACATACTAGTTTGTTACATGTTACCTGGTGTAAGGGATCATTGCGTAACATAACAAACACCTGGTTAATAACACTTTGTGAACGGGGATGTTGATTAAGGAATAAATTACCAGGCGATATATAGACATAGGATCTATGGATTTTTACGAGTGTGTGTTGGATATATAGATGTTTGGGGTTTGGGTGGATATAAAAAGGACAACTAATCCTCCTGTTTAGATAGTACCTATTGTGACGATCGTCAATAGTCACGAATTGGTAAGTTCTTAGCTTTTAGATAGTAGTATACTGACTAGCTAGGCATTCTTTAAAAAATAATTAATGCTAAAAAGCACTCTTAAATATTCCTAGGCCTAGTATAGCTCACATGTGTACTTTATTAGGCCTCAGATATCATATATTAGGCTTAGGTAAATTAGGTTAGATTATTTTATCAAAGCATCACAAGTAAAAAATAGTTTTCCTGTTTGTCCAACTCAATAGCTTAGATTTCTACTTTTTAATTTCGTTGTACGTCAGTATATATAGTATTGTCCTCATCGTTACTATAAGTACTACCAAAACAGTAGGATGGACTCAATAGGAGCTGCTTCGTATGGGTCAATACTTCTTCTGCAGTTTCCTTTATTCTTGGAGTTTTAAGCAGAAATGACTGTGTACAGCAATAAATCTTGTTATTCTTGAAATCATTAGGCAATTAAAAGTAAATGGGGAATAAAACTGTAGCGTTAAATATGTTTACTTATAGATTATAGAGGAAACGTTCAAAGAATGTTTCTTAGTTATTTCGAATATATATATATATATATATATATATATATATATATATATATATATATATATATATATATATATATATATATATATATATATATATATATATTGTGACGATAATCTCTTTCAAGAGAGATTGAGCCTGCTCTTCCATACATAATACGTCGTACATACAAGATACTATATAGAAGATACGTCCACCAGTATCGCCAAACGTTTTGCCCAGGAAGCAAATCGTACCCTGCACACCCCAACACCTGGCCACAGCCCGCCGTAACCAGCAAACTGCTTATCCTCTACCTGCCTGTTGCTGATTGGCTGGTGTCTCGTCGCACCTGCACTCACCACCACCACCGCGAGTCGACGTCTGGGTAGCAGCACGCCAGTCTCGTCAGAATATCTTTGTGCTCCTTGGAGTTGACATCTCTCGCTGGAAGACTAAGCCTTGGCTTTCGTGTACTAAGGGAGGTGGCAGCTTGAAGCCAGTATTCCAGCACCCATTATTTAATTTATCTTGCTATCACTATTTTTGCATTCTGGTCTTAGAGTAACTTTTCATTGCCAGTTATTATTCATGTTATTTTGTTTGTTGACTTGTCCTGCATTTTATGAGATTGCCTTTATTCATGTCTTGTTTTCTAGAGTAATTAAATTACTCTAGAAAACTAAATAAATAAATCACGAACTATGAGTTAAACGAAAAGAGAATCGACACAATTAACAAAAAATCAAGAATTTCCAGTATTATTATCCACTTCTTTAACATTAAACGATTGAATCTTGTGCTGTATGAGTGATTAGTTATATATTTTGCTTTCAATATCTTATAGGAAACTTGGCCGTACGGTGTCCAGGGAGAATCCGATACCTCTGATGTCCCTCGTCTTGCGTTCCTTTGTTCTCGTATTGACATCCTCAGTGATATTCAGCGCCTTTTGAACACCCTGCGACACAGACGCTGCTACATAGTCTTCGCGGCTTGGTGCCTTCTTTTCCTAAATGTTTTCTTGATATATAACCCAACCACTCGGACTGGACGGTATACAGCGACGACTTGGCTTCTTGCAAGTTGGTGTTCGATTCCCTGACGATCCAAGTGGTTGGACTTCATGCCCTTCCTCTGTTCTAGCCCCTATATCGCTAACCCTATCCTCATATCCCTTCCAATTGCTATATATAGTCATACTGGCTAAGCACTTTCTCCTTATAATTACCCTCCCTTGCCTTAGCTCTCTTGAGGAATATTGTATAGGTATCTGGAATGTCTTGTTCCGTCCGCATCAAGTAGGTTTCTGGCTCATGTTTTGATTAAGAGTCATATTAGCTTGTCCTTGAATTGTGAGAATTCTCTTGTTTTATATGCGTGGTGGAAGAGATATGTGTGACTGGTAGTATTGATCATCGGCATCGCTTGACGGAACAGTAAAGTCAACACTATATCCTTGTAGACCGTTGAGGCTGGGAACATCACTTCACTGAAGGGGAGTAAACACCATGTTTATACAGGTTAGGAACATCGTATCCCTGGAAGAGAGTAAACTCTCACATTATAGAGGATAGGTACCTCGCATCGCTGGAAGAGAGTGAATAGTATCCTTGTAGACTGAAGAGGATGAATGTAGACTGAATACTACAATATAACACACACACACACACTCGTGTGTGTTATAGTGTAACACACACGAGTGAAGACATCATGTGATGAGACATCACATCACAGGATGAGAAATGCTTAGTATGCTATCTCCAAACCTTCATTTCCATACACACACTCGTGGATACGGAAGTGTGAAGTCAACACCATTCTCGGGGGGCAGCAAGCAAGATAAAGAGCAATACCGTACAAAAATATAGTTAATCGTCTAATGGAATGCGTACGCTAAACCCTGAGCATTTTAGACCAGATGGGCGCTACAACAGCTTTCAAATGGCAAACTTCACTCAGACAGCAATAGTTTATGTGCAAAACAAGTCCATGTAAAAAAGGGTTATAAGATACAATAAAGTGGAATCACAATTCCTGACGTTTTTAGCGTCATGCAACCAACACAACGGCCAGTGAGGTGCCAGCAGGAACGCTATAAGGAGTCCAGAAGCGTTATATGACGCTTAAGATCCAGCACAAGAGGCGGTAAACGAAACCGTTTGATGCTGTGATCATATAAAAAGTTTCTTGGTCCTGACTGTAAACATCTTCTCCACAATAATACTATATTCTTGGTGATTTTAAAACCGGTAATAATACTATTAGCACATTATAACGCTGAACGCTTCAATAAAAATGAGGAAAGAAACATGAGTGGGATTTAAAAACATCCCAAGTAAGAATATTATATCTATTCTTCTGTTGGTCGTTCCATCCCCGTCAAAACATTTACACTTGAGTGAATATTGTTACACACACACGAGTGAATATTGTCATACATGAGTAAATATTGTGTCAAATGAGTGAATATTGTGACAAATAAGTAAACATTGTGATAAGTGAATATTGTGTCATGTAAGTAAATATTGTCACACGTGAGTAAATATTGTGACACATGAGTGAATATTGTGACATGTTACGTGCCTTAGTCTCATCATAACACACATTCTTTCCTGAGATGAGTTATTCCTCGTTCGGGCATAGTCTTAACTCACGCTGGAAGTATAGTACAGTTTACAAGGGTAAACTAGAGTTTGGCTGGAGAAGAGGCGACCTGGTTTGAAGCATTGTTTGTCCTAGAGCAACGTCTTAAGTTATAAGAAACATGGCGACATCGGAAGACGGTTTTGAGGAGAGAGGCGGAGGATGTCATCATTAGCCAACAGGAGAAAGGCAAGGCCGTGATGCGGCAAGGGTTGAGAATCTTGGATTAGCGGGGACCTCCCTTGTGTCCAGAGGGTCAAGGAGGAAACATACGCTTTCCCTTTCCCTTCCCTAGCGTTTTAAGGTGAAGGTTATACTGGCCTCGGCAAGAAAAGGCCGAGGAATAGTGACAGAAGGAAGAGTCGTAGAGAAGAAGGGGCAACAGTGATGTCAATCGCTCTTTAAGTACCCCGGAGCTCAGCGTTCTGAGGCCAAAAAGGGTGAACATGCTTTGAAGTGTTGTATTCTGGTAAGTTGCCCTAACTAGAATACAGACACTATCATCACTCAATTTGCATGCGACTTCACACATGTAATAACCTCCAACCCAAGCGGTCAAGCAACCAAGCATGCGACAATCACAAATAAAGCAAATATGGAACTCGCCCGGACGGAAAACTGGGAGAGGAAATGATCACCACAAACCTGGACAAGATCCAAGCAAGCACAGTCGGCTGTATGACATGCACAACAGAAAACGGCAGCGTGGTGAGAATCATGGGATAAATCTATGGCCATCTCGTACTCCAACACGAAGCTTGGGTAGAACTTCAACAGATTGCTCTAACTCCACTCAGTGCGCCTTGGAGAAAACAAGGTAGCCAAAAGTTCTCTGGCATAGCTTCATTACTGCTTTAGACAAGCCCCAACCCACGTTAAGCCCCACCTGTACCGAATGGTCAAATGCCCAATTTAAGAATATCCTTTTTCATCCCCTCTCTAAGAGCTCATTACCAACAAACTAAAAATCCAGCTCGGTTCAAAACAGAGCACTCCACTTTGATGCGAACCTTTCCCTGGCTGACTAAGAACTGAAAATATCCACAGAACCCTTAAAATGAGGTCAAGGAACACCAAACTTGGTTACTTAGCAAGGAAATGACTGTACTACATGAGGCACTTCTACGTCCCGGACCGTGAGGATCACCAGAAGACGTCAACACAGCCAGCAACTACGTGATTCAAGAGCCACCACATAGAACCACAAAACCACTTTCCAGCAAAACACCCACGTACACCACGTCAGGTACACCCACGACCTGAAATTTCCAAGACCCCAAATACAGAGCAACCTACCAGGAGACCCAGAGGAGAGGGCCCTCCTGAAACCAGTCTATACATAAAAAAACAGACATATCCATAAAACAAAACAAAAAACAATAAAACAAAACAAAAAACAATAAAACAAAACGAAAACCTCTTTTGTTTTTTGCAAACAGTGCAGAAAGCCTGATGTTGGTAGGAGCAGCCTCACAAAGCCACTGTTACCGGCTCAATGCAACCCAACAGGAGCCTAGTGGACACCCACACTAGGCAGCCTAATCACCGTGCTCACAACCCGCTGTTGCGGTATCGACACCATCGTCGGTGTGTGGCGTGGCAACTCCAGTGCCATCTATGAGTCTGCACTCAAACTCCCCTAATATCGGGCGATATGTAGACAACGCCATCTGTTGGTGGTGGCGTGGTGTCGGCAAATGGCTCCAGTTTGCTGCCATAGTTAGAAAGAGAGGTCATTGTGGATGACCTTTGGTGGGTGGCATGTCACGATTAGCGCCATCTAGGTTGTGGCAACAAGCATAATGTCAACTCCCCGGTGAACGAGTGTTACCTCCATGGTTTTCCCCAGTGTACTGTCCATCTAATTAATGACGTTTTATGTCCAGAGAAGTGACATGTGGAGACGATTGTACCGATGAGGGCTGTTTTCCTTGAGCAGTCCACGAACCCTTAGCTTGGTCCTGCAAGAAGACTAAGTAGCCACCGTCGATCTAAGTAGTATGTTAGCTGCTGGTATATGCAGTGTTGGTGAAGATCGGCATACCCTGGGATTGGCTAATAATGGTTACAGTGATATGCCTAGCGTGAAGTGCTACTAGCAAACTGCTAGAGGCTTCTGCTAGGGGTTAGCTACCCCTGTATGAGTTGGTTTGGGACCCCTGTCAGCGTGTTGCTGAAGCCCTCTGCCAGTGAGCAGCTGGAGAGCGAAGGTGGGGTGTAGGTGCATTGGGATACTGTGTGGGTGGACTGGCCCATAAAAAGGTGAACTCGTCAGTGTTGTCCAGCACGAGTGGACAGGGCGCTGTGTTTGTGAAAACACTGGAGTTGGTGAACACTGCTGAAATATTAGTGTCCTGCGTGAAAAAGGCGCTATTGTACATAATTGTATATATACTGTAATATTAATATATATATTGTGGTGAAGGGAGTCGTGTATTGTTTATCCCCCTCTTATTTATTCTATTTATTCATTGCACTTACTACAGTCCCTAAAAGCATACTACCGACTTGGAGTTGGATACTGTAAAGGAGGTTATAACATCAAGAACCCGGTTACTGGCCCATAGTGGCCCTAACACCAACACTACACTCAAATAAAACAAAAAGACCCACATGCCTGTCCGAGGCAGACAGGACACCGAACTTCCTCCCTACTCATCCTCCACTCCCATCCTATTTCCTGAATTTCTCATACTTCCTTCCTCTAGCCTTAACAAGCCCTTTGGTCATGAACCCCAGTCCGAATCCGAGGTTTTGTTGGTCCAACAAGTGGACAAAGTAACAAGTGTACCAGGAAGTAAGTGCCTATGTTGACCTCACACAAAAGTTAGAAAAAGAGAATCAGAGGCGGCCAAAAGGACTGGAAAACAGTCAAAGGGGGGAGAGCTTGACCCACAGGCGCCATTTTGATTTTGCAGACGACACACCGCCTCGACTAACAAGTGAGAGGTCCTTGCTTTGGTGTGATTTACCATGTGATGTGAAGAGGATTATACAGTGATTCGTTGTGATGCACAATGACTTTATATAACCAGAGTATGTGGTAAGGAGGATTTGATATAGGAGAACTGGGCGTAAAGATGTGATTGCCAGGAAGATGAGTGATGGATGTGTGCTAAGCGGAGGCTTGAGAGCGAGTGAGAGTGTTTGAGCAGTGTGTGTGTGTGTGTGTGTGTGTGTGTGTGTGAACTCACGGGGTTGTTGCCAAACGTCGCCGGCGGCAGTGTTAGACAGTACTCGGTGAAAACATTATTTGATTAAATTTTCGTTCTCATTGTTTCTGTTGGCGTATTATTTGATGTATAAACGATATTACAGGATTGTGTGCTTGCTGGGAGGTGGGATCGGCAGAGGAGGAGCCAGACGAGGTGCGACAAGACATGCTTTGGGCGTCACCAGTGAACGAGGGCCATCCTTCACTACCTGATAAATCTACTCCAAATCCATCGCGATGATTTTTATTTATTTGTGCGTGCTACACCTGTATTTGTATGACTGACACACTGGATACAGGCAAAAAATTTTGTTTTCTTTGTTGTAAACATTGTGATTACATATCCTTCATCCAGACTGATTAAACAGAAATAAAGGGAGGATAACCTTCAGTTTTGAGAAATAATTCGTCACCACAACACGTCAAGAGAGTATAGTGTTTCTCAAAACAGTGGCTATTTGCTTTGGCATGTTTTTCGTCCATATTATCGTGCCAAGGACATATTACACTGAGTTATAAAATTGAAAGATATTTTATCACGAATAGATTGGCCTTTTTAATTGTACCAGAATGTAGGGAAATGCCACAGGTGAGAACCTGGAAGTTTGTTATAATGTGTCAGAATATAACAGTACACAGATTTACATATATGATTACACTGGTAAGTGATTGTAACAAACAAGTACATATTTTTATGGAGCAGGAGCCAACCCTGATTTGGTGACCTCACCTAATGAATAATTTGTATATATTTGTTAGTGTGTGAAAATGTCAGTTTGTTTAAATGCTTTTCCTCTTGCCACTGTGAAATTTCTCGTGTGTCAGAGACGATATATTGACCTGCCAAGTAATAATGAGAGCTTAAAATAAAAATTAAGTGAGGACTGATAATGAGATAAGAGTTGAAGAGAAGATACCCCCAGGACATTCAGAGAGAGAGAGAGAGAGAGAGAGAGAGAGAGAGAGAGAGAGAGAGAGAGACCCGCCTGTATGCGCCGAGTGGTGCATATGTGTACTGATGACAGCAGGTGTGTTTGTGTGCTGCCTGGCGGAGCCTGCTCGCGTGACGTGGTCGGCTGATTTCCTTCAAGGGGCTGCTGACGCAAGAAGTGTCAACGGAGGTTGACAGTGACCAGCGACCCGTGCCCAAGGAACAATGTAATAACATAGGAAGACCTGTTGACCCATACGAGCAGCTTTTATTGACCCATACGAGGCAGCTCCTATTTATATCCAATATATTCCCCCCCCCCTCTATTCTTAAAGAAACCATGCCGTAGGCAACTATTGTTGCGGATATTGCTCTTACCAAGATATCCCAAGCACCTCCGGTTGAATCTTAATTACAGTCTAGGGACTCACCAGCGGGTCCAGGAGTGCTGGTGTGTGTGGCCCGTCTCTCGTCCAGCTGTGAAAACTGTCGCTGGAAATTCACAAATGAATATCTGTAAAATACCATTGCTTATTCCCACATACCCTGAAGGGAATATACATTTAGCTTCATATATATTCCATTCTCAGTATGATAATATATTTTAATGCATGAGTGAGGTAAGAATGCAAACTTTCTTAAGGATGAAAAAGACTTGAAGAGAAATACGTTCTGTTTTTACAATTTTGATCAATACATATTTTCTATAGTGCATCCAGCGTCCTGGATGCACTCTATCATAATGTCTGGCGGCCGCCACGGCTCTGGAGTGGACAGTCTCAATGCTAAACTTAAAGCAGAAAGACAGACTTGTCAAAAACGATAATAATTGGACAAGACACGATACAATGTTTCAAGTGGGTACACAGTCCCCGCACTTGACAGGTGGTTACTCATAGTCCCCACACTTGACCGGTGGTTACTCATAGACCCCGCACTTGACAGGTGGTTACTCATAGTCCCCACACTTGACCGGTGGTTACTCATAGACCCCGCACTTGACAGGTGGTTACTCATAGACCCCACACTTGACCGGTGGTTACTCATAGTCCCCCCACACTTGTCAGGTGGAGTGGGGAAAATGACTCGTGGGATTTTTATTTAATTTATATCAATTTATATTTTACGTTAATTTAGATATTTCGATAGCAAACTGTATGATGTTTAAAGTGGACTGTATAATTTAAATTTTCCCACAAATCGCCTTCCTACACATTCTAGGGGTTTATTATTTATATATATATATAGCCTAGCAATCAAATTATAAATTGATAGACATTCACTACAATATTAATGCTAAGTTATACTACAACTACACTGTATTAGTTAATACATGTTGGAAGCCTTATCTGTTTACCTGTATAGTTGCTATAAGGCCTAGACAACCAGATATGAACAGGGATAAGTAATTGCTATTACTTCCTCTTCAATTACAACTGTCAAAGGGCACTCATAATAACAGCTGTAATCCTAAATATGACAGCTATATCAGGGAAAATATTGCAATGATTTATTAGATGAGGTTAATAATAATTACATTGTTTTGTGTCTAGTCTCGTGTGCTAACCGGCATTCCTAAATCTAATATTCCTGGCCAATGATAAACTAGATAGTATAGGAATCAGAAAAGACACTTCCCTTATTGTAGACGATAAATGTGATGATAATGGGAGCACTTTACATCCCATAACACTGTTGTCCAGGGGAAAATTATTGGAGCCAGATTTGCCCCTACAAGACTCTTGTTGTTTTAAATGGCGACAGCCTAGCTCCTTTCCCACTGACTGCATCCCATGTTCTCCAGATGCGTTTTATTAAGAAGTGGAGAGAAAGCCTATATTTATCCTATTTTAGTAGTAATAATTAAGTTGGTTCATGGGGTAATGGTTTTATGTTGTATTCCGTTGTATTCCGTTCAAAGACAGATGTATTATGAATGATTCCCAATAATATAGCTGGGGAATTTAATAGCGACGTGGCAGTGCTAATCCTCGTTTTCTCCCGAGGAAAATTCCACTATGCCTCATTTTCTGTGAGTGATTAAAGCACTAATTCTAGGATTAATTACTTATTACAAAACAGCGGCAATATTATCTGCATATTGTATTAAAAGTTTATAAATGGCGTCGGTTTTTCCGACAGGTGGGTACTCATAGTCCCCTCACTTGTCAGGTGGGTACTCATAGTCCCCTCACTTGTCAGGTGGGTACTCATAGTCCCTCACACTTGTCTGGTGGGTACTCATAGTCCCCCACACTTGTCTGGTGGGTACTCATAGTCCCCTCACTTGTCTGGTGGGTACTCATAGTCCCCCACACTTGTCAGGTGGGTACTCATAGTCCCCTCACTTGTCAGGTGGGTACTCATAGTCCCCACACTTGTCAGGTGGGTACTCATAGTCCCCTCACTTGTCAGGTGGGTACTCATAGTCCCAACACTTGTCAGGTGGGTACTCATAGTCCCCCTCACTTGTCTGGTGGTACTCATAGTCCCCCACACTTGTCTGGTGGGTACTCATAGTCCCCTCACTTGTCTGGTGGGTACTCATAGTCCCCACACTTGTCAGGTGGGTACTCATAGTCCCCTCACTTGTCAGGTGGGTACTCATAGTCCCCACACTTGTCTGGTGGGTACTCATAGTTCCCCACACTTGTCTGGTGGGTACTCATAGTCCCCCACACTTGTCAGGTGGGTACTCATAGTCCCCCACACTTGTCTGGTGGGTACTCATAGTCCCCTCACTTGTCAGGTGGGTACTCATAGTCCCCTCACTTGTCAGGTGGGTACTCATAGTCCCCCACACTTGTCAGGTGGGTACTCATAGTCCCCCACACTTGTCTGGTGGGTACTCATAGTCACCCACACTTGTCAGGTGGGTACTCATAGTCCCCTCACTTGTCAGGTGGGTACTCATAGTCCCCTCACTTGTCAGGTGGGTACTCATAGTCCCTCACACTTGTCTGGTGGGTACTCATAGTCCCCCACACTTGTCTGGTGGGTACTCATAGTCCCCTCACTTGTCTGGTGGGTACTCATAGTCCCCCACACTTGTCAGGTGGGTACTCATAGTCCCCACACTTGTCTGGTGGGTACTCATAGTCCCCACACTTGTCTGGTGGGTACTCATAGTCCCCTCACTTGTCTGGTGGGTACTCATAGTTCCCCACACTTGTCTGGTGGGTACTCATAGTCCCCCACACTTGTCAGGTGGGTACTCATAGTCCCCTCACTTGTCAGGTGGGTACTCATAGTCCCCACACTTGTCTGGTGGGTACTCATAGTCCCCTCACTTGTCTGGTGGGTACTCATAGTCCCCACACTTGTCTGGTGGGTACTCATAGTCCCCTCACTTGTCTGGTGGGTACTCATAGTCCCCTCACTTGTCTGGTGGGTACTCATAGTTCCCCACACTTGTCTGGTGGGTACTCATAGTCCCCCACACTTGTCAGGTGGGTACTCATAGTCCCCTCACTTGTCAGGTGGGTACTCATAGTCCCCACACTTGTCTGGTGGGTACTCATAGTCCCCTCACTTGTCTGGTGGGTACTCATAGTCCCCTCACTTGTCTGGTGGGTACTCATAGTCCCCTCACTTGTCTGGTGGGTACTCATAGTCCCCCACACTTGTCAGGTGGGTACTCATAGTCCCCCACACTTGTCTGGTGGGTACTCATAGTCCCCTCACTTGTCAGGTGGGTACTCATAGTCCCCTCACTTGTCAGGTGGGTACTCATAGTCCCCTCACTTGTCAGGTGGGTACTCATAGTCCCCTCACTTGTCAGGTGGGTACTCATAGTCCCCCACACTTGTCAGGTGGGTACTCATAGTCCCCCACACTTGTCTGGTGGGTACTCATAGTCCCCCACACTTGTCAGGTGGGTACTCATAGTCCCCTCACTTGTCAGGTGGGTACTCATAGTCCCTCACACTTGTCTGGTGGGTACTCATAGTCCCCCACACTTGTCTGGTGGGTACTCATAGTCCCCTCACTTGTCTGGTGGGTACTCATAGTCCCCCACACTTGTCAGGTGGGTACTCATAGTCCCCACACTTGTCTGGTGGGTACTCATAGTCCCCACACTTGTCTGGTGGGTACTCATAGTCCCCTCACTTGTCTGGTGGGTACTCATAGTTCCCCACACTTGTCTGGTGGGTACTCATAGTCCCCCACACTTGTCAGGTGGGTACTCATAGTCCCCTCACTTGTCAGGTGGGTACTCATAGTCCCCACACTTGTCTGGTGGGTACTCATAGTCCCCTCACTTGTCTGGTGGGTACTCATAGTCCCCACACTTGTCTGGTGGGTACTCATAGTCCCCTCACTTGTCTGGTGGGTACTCATAGTCCCCTCACTTGTCAGGTGGGTACTCATAGTCCCCCACACTTGTCTGGTGGGTACTCATAGTCCCCCACACTTGTCAGGTGGGTACTCATAGTCCCCCACACTTGTCTGGTGGGTACTCATAGTCCCCACACTTGTCTGGTGGGTACTCATAGTCCCCCACACTTGTCTGGTGGGTACTCATAGTCCCCTCACTTGTCTGGTGGGTACTCATAGTCCCCTCACTTGTCAGGTGGGTACTCATAGTCCCCCACACTTGTCTGGTGGGTACTCATAGTCCCCACACTTGTCTGGTGGGTACTCATAGTCCCCCACACTTGTCTGGTGGGTACTCATAGTCCCCTCACTTGTCTGGTGGGTACTCATAGTCCCCTCACTTGTCAGGTGGGTACTTATAGTCCCCACACTTGTCAGGTGGGTACTCATAGTCCCCCACACTTGTCTGGTGGGTACTCATAGTCCCCACACTTGTCTGGTGGGTACTCATAGTCCCCTCACTTGTCAGGTGGGTACTTATAGTCCCCACACTTGTCAGGTGGGTACTCATAGTCCCCCACACTTGTCTGGTGGGTACTCATAGTCCCCTCACTTGTCAGGTGGGTACTCATAGTACCCCACACTTGTCTGGTGGGTACTCATAGTACTCCACACTTGTCTGGTTTGTACTCATAGTACCCCTCACTTGTCAGGTGGGTACTCATAATCCCCACACTTGTCTGGTGGGTACTCATAATCCCCCTCACTTGTCAGGTGGGTAATACCTTTAAGTTCGGCTTTGAGTTAATTAGTTTTGATGTGCATATATTTGAATGTGAGGGAGGGAGCACGCGAGCATGTGTAGTCCCATAGATGTATTTACAAAATGTTTACAGGGTTGGGCAATAGCTCCACAGCCCCACCTTTCCATTGTATTTCCTGTCGCATGTTATCTTGAAGCTGCTCGTTGAATTTGCCTCAACTATCACCATCTGCCTGAAACTCTAACCATGAAAAAGTTTTACCCTAGCGTGTCTCTGGTTCATCTGTGTCTCCAGCTACCATAAGGGTTCTCTGGCTCTGTCGTTACCATTTTCAACATTGCCTCGTTATCCACTATGTGTGTGTTCGTGTGTGCATGTGCGCATGTGTGCGTGTGTGAGTATGTGCGTGTGCGTGTGTGGGTGTGTGCGTGTGCATCTGTATGTATCTGTTTATTTTGTGTGTATTATTTGTGTGTTGGTTGGAATATGAGCAATTCATTACTGTTTATTTGGGTAAAATACTAGTAATGAATCTTTGGTAATGCAACATATAACACAAGGTTATATGTTGCACGAGTGATCAACATAAACATTTAACAACATAAAAAAATGTTCTCAAACATAATTAATGGATATTTTCACCATTCATAAAGTGTTTAGCAATCAAGGAACAGGAACTCCCAATCACTCAACGAAACTACAAAGTTGCTACAAAGTTTGAACAACACTTAACAACTTGCTACAACGTTTTAACAGCACCTAACAACCTGCCTCAACATTTGAACAACACCTAACAACTTGCTTCAACATTTGAACAACACCTAACAACTTGCTTCAACATTTGAACAACACCTAACAACTTGCTTCAACATTTGAACAACCCCTAATAATTTGCTACAACGTTTTAACAGCACCTAACAACTTGCAGCCACGTTCTGATACGTCTTATAAACGATATAACAAGATGTAACAACTTTATTACAAGTTGTAATGAGAGGAAAATAGAGACAGTTACGTTGTGTGTTTGTAGGGAAGCTTCAGTCTTCAGCGCAAAAGACTAATTTAGAACAACATATTCTAATTAGGTTAATTACTGATCTGGGAACAGTTTAAACAGGAAGAATTATGGACCCAAACTCCTAGCAGTATATTTTTCTAATGCTGCTTGACTATAGCAGCATAAAATATATTTTAACTAATGTAATAATATATGCTGTAAGTGGCAAAATTCTGCTTTAAATAACACCGGATTTTATCATTGGTGGATGAAATATGAAACTATTAATCGCCTATTTTGAATGAATATGAATAATATTTTATGTTTATAAATTTAATAGTGTGTCAGCTCGAGGTTGACAGACAGTGAGACCAGAGCGACCCGGGCAATGCCGGATACCCCAGCTAGTGAGTAAGTATATATATATATATATATATATATATATATATATATATATATATATATATATATATATATATATATATATATATATATATATATATATATATTTATATATATATATATTTATATATATATATATATTTTATATATATATATATTTTATATATATATATATATATATATATATATATATATATATATATATATATATTTATATATATATATATATATATATATATATATATATATATATATATATATATATATATATATATATATATATATATATATAAAGTTTGTGAGGGTACAACCTCTGGTGCCAATGTGGGGACCCATAGCCTCGGAGAAGAAAATAAAAAGTATTCAGAGGAGACCTTGTGGTTTCTCACTGAACACTAATATTATCTTCTCCTACCACCCCCATTCTTTTGTATGTACACATATATATTTACTTTATTTGAACTTTGTTACAAAAAAGGAGTTACATATGGGTTACAAAGATGGTTATCATAGGTTGTCGAGTTCCTCCAGCTCCTCAGATGGCGGGCAGGAACCCTGGATGCAGTGCGCATTTCCCCTCTGTATCGCCACACTGAGGCGCTGGAAAAGAAAGCTTGCAGCTCTTGGGTCCCTTGTTGTTTCAATGAGCCTAGAACCCAGTTCCTTCAAAAAACTGGTAGCACTTTTACCCCAGGCGCCGAGTGTCTCAGAAGCAATGGGGACAAAATTGTAGTGGTGATCCAGTTCTCTATACTTACGGGATTTGGCTGCTTCCCTGTGGGTGGCAGCGCCACCTGGTTGTGCAACACTGAGGTTAATGTAGGTGTTAGCCAGGGTTGATACGCACGTGTAGTCCCATACCAACTGCTTGCCATTCTTCCAGGGGTTCACTGTGATACCATCCGGGCGACCAATAAGAGCATCAGAGTTACGGGGCGTTAGGTAACGGGGCTCTCTTTCCAGCTGTGGTGAGGCTCCTCTTGATGATGTCGTTAACTTCACTGTGCCTCGAGTGCCATCCCCCTGTGCTTTGGCAGAGTAGGCCATGGTGGCCGTACCTGTCAGCCACCACCTCGCCGCAAATACACCTATACCTGGTGTGGATTGGGCCAGCAAGGCGGAGGGTCACAGCAATTCGGAGGGCGTGTGGTGTGAGACGCGTGCCAGTTGCCGACATTGGGGTTGCTAAAAGGAAATCCCCTGCATGTGGTGCTGCTACTGCTGTGAGGCGAGCAATGTCGTGTTGTGTTGTTGCAGCACCCAGGCACTCTGCAGCAACTTGGTCTACAATGGGGCCATCCCAGCTGGATTGTTTGTGGGCTTTTGGGGATTGGTGTATATATATATATATATATATATATATATATATATATATATATATATATATATATATATATATATATATATATATATATACTATATATATAACATATATAACTAACCACAATGTGGATAATAACATTCACTTGGACCAACGGAGCGCCACGAACACAAAACCAGCAGCCCTCAGACCTACCACCTGAGCCACCAGCAGCCACAATAAAGAAGGATCCCTAGAGACACTCGTATCTGGCATTTATGTGGAACTTCAGACCTTCCCTTTGAGTGCCACTTTGGCAACCTTATTGTGGCGGGTTCTATTGTGAGTGACTCAGTTCGTAGAACTGCAGGCTGCTTTGTGGTGGACGGTTCGAGGCTTTGATGATCCAAGTCATTTAAATGTTTATAACCACGATATGGCGGTGTTAAAATTAGATTAAAAATTATACAAAATAAAAAAGTAAAAAAACTTTCAATGCTGAAGAATCAGAGACATTTTGCTGTGTTATATTTTTCATCCTCATATTTCCTTGCATAGTGATTGATTATTGCAGCCATTGCATGATCGCTTTACTGTTTATAATATGTTCAACAAGTCAGCGGAAACCAAACAACTGCAGTTATGAACTCTATGTAATTATCGCCTTGGGTATGTGAGATGTGGAGAGTTAGCAGAGTTTGGTTGTTGGTGTATTAATTACCCTAATGGAAGCCAGTTGTGTATGAATTGTCATAACTGTCTACTTCGTCACCATCAATGCCACCACCACCATCAATGCCACCACCACCATCAACGCCACCACCACCATCAACGCCACCATCAATGCCACCACCACCATCAACGCCACCTCAATGCCACCACCACCATCAATGCCACCAACACCATCATCGCCCCCAACACTATCAACGCCACCACCTGCATCAACGCCACCACCACCATCATCAACGCCACCACCATCATCAACGCCACCATCAATGCCACCACCACCATCAACGCCACCGCCACCATCAATGCCACCACAACCATCAACGCCACCACCACCATCAACGCCACCACCACCATCAACGCCACCACCACCATCAACGCCACCACCACCATCACAACCACCACCACCATCACAACCACCATCAACACAATCACTATCAACACCACCACCAGTCAATCTACAAAGAGAATTACCAAAAATATTAATCAGGAAAATCATCATATCAAATACCGAGTAAAATAATATCATATATATATATATATATATATATATATATATATAACTGAAAACTGAAATATATATATATATATATATATATATATATATATATATATATATATATATATATATATATATATATATATATATATATATATGTCGTACCTAATAGCCAGAACGCACTTCTCAGCCTACTATTCAAGGCCCGATTTGCCTAATAAGCCAAGTTTTCATGAATTAATGTTTTTTCGTCTACCTAACCTACCTAACCTAACCTAACCTAGCTTTTTTTGGCTACCTAACCTAACCTTACCTATAAATATAGGTTAGGTTAGGTTAGGTAGGGTTGGTTAGGTTCGGTCATATATCTACGTTAATTTTAACTCCAATAAAAAAAAATTGACCTCATACATAGAGAAAAGGGTTGCTTTATCATTTCATAAGAAAAAAATTATAGTAAATATATTAATTCAGGAAAACTTGGCTTATTAGGCAAATCGGGCCTTGAATAGTAGGCTGAGAAGTGAGTTCTGGCTACTAGGTACGACATATATATATATATATATATATATATATATATATATATATATATATATATATATATATATATATATATATATATATATATATATTAGTATATTTTGGTAGCAGTCTTTCCTGTAGACATATATTATTAAATATGACCGAAAAAGTAAGATTAATAATTCTAACACGAATTTTCTCAATCTTTCGTACATTTCTTTTCACTGTTGGAGGTAAATCAAAAATCAATTCTCCAAAATTCATTTTTATTTCTAGTCTGACGTGACACGAGCGCGTTTCGTAAAACTTATACAGCGATAGCAGGCGGCTGTATCTATCGATGATTTAATCATCGATAGATACAGCGATAGCAGGCGGCTTGACGTTTGCGAGGCACTACACATCAAGAAGTCAACACCAGCAATCAACAGCCAATTAATGCACAACTATATTCTACCCACCTCAAGACTCCGCTCCAATATAGAAGCATCAAGAAATATGGACCAATAGGCTTTCTACAATCACTTCTATTCAATACCCATTGTTTCGTGTTCTGTCTTGTGTTGATGAAATTAATACCCTATTAATGCCACCTCTTGTTCTGTCTTGTGTTGATGAAATTAATACCCTATTAATGCCACCTCACCCCATCCACCTCTCTCAAATGTAGATATAAAATCGGAGATGCGTAAGTTCTATTCAGTTGTGTATTTGTAAACTAAAGTCTTTGAAATGTAATAAGCTTTACGAAACGCGCTCGTGTCGCGTCAGACTAGAAATAAAAATGAATTTTGGAGAATTGATTTTTGATTTACCTCCAACAGTGAAAAGAAATGTACGAAAGATTGAGAAAATTCGTGTTAGAATTATTAATCTTACTTTTTCGGTCATATTTAATAATATATATATATATATATATATATATATATATATATATATATATATATATATATATATATATATATATATATATATATATATATATATATATATATATATATATATATATATGTCGTACCTAATAGCCAGAATGCACTTCTCAGCCTACTATGCAAGGCCCGATTTGCCTAATAAGCCAAGTTTTCCTGAATTATTATATTTTCTCTAATTTTTTTCTTATGAAATGATAAAGCTACCTATTTCATTATGTATGAGGTCAATTTTTTTTTATTGGAGTTAAAATTAACGTAGATATATGACCAAACCTAACCAACCCTACCTAACCTAACCTAACCTATCTTTATAGGTTAGGTTAGGTTAGGTAGCCGAAAAAGTTAGGTTAGGTTAGGTTAGGTAGGTTAGGTAGTCGAAAAACAATTAATTCATGAAAAGTTGGCTTATTAGGCAAATTGGGCCTTGTATAGTAGGCTGAGAAGTGCGTTCTGGCTACTAGGTACGACATATATATATATATATATATATATATATATATATATATATATATATATATATATATATATATATATATATATATATATATATATATATGTCGTACCTAGTAGCCAGAACTCACTTCTCAGCCTACTATGCAAGGCCCGATTTGCCTAATAAGCCAAGTTTTCATGAATTAATTGTTTTTCGGCTACCTAACCTACCTAACCTAACCTAACGTTTTCGGCTACCTAACCTAACCTAACCTATAAAGATAGGTTAGGTTAGGTTAGGTAGGGTTGGTTAGGTTCGGTCATATATCTACGTTAATTTTAACGCCAATAAAAACAAATTGACCTCATACATAATGAAATGGGTAGCTTTATCATTTCATAAGAAAATAATTATAGAAAATATATTAATTCAGGAAAACTTGGCTTATTAGGCAAATCGGGCCTTGCATAGTAGGCTGAGAAGTGCGTTCTGGCTACTAGGTACGACATATATATATATATATATATATATATATATATATATATATATATATATATATATATATATATATATATATATATATATATATATATATGTATATATATATATATATATATATATATATATATATATATATATATATATATATATATATATATATATATATATATAATATATATATATATATATATATATTTATGCTCACCATTGTAACATTAACGTGTATTTCCTGGAAACCTATTTTTATTTCTGCAATAAAATAAAGTATGTTTTGTATGCGTCATGGTAAATCTTCTCCCGCTGATCTAGTCGTTGGACATGTCGGGCGAGCAGTTATTCTTCCGCTATATCTTGCTCCTGTTGGGCTCCATTTAGAGCATGCAATTCAGGTTTTGTCTGCTTACTATCGACGCGAGTTCACTCGAACACGTACAGCGTATGATGACAAAAAGGTAATCCCGCCAATTACAAACCTTCCATGCGAAGAGAGATTGAAAAAGCGAAATATATATTCCCTAGTAAGGAGAAGAATTTGTGGTGACAATATGAGGGTGGTAGTTTATAAATGGGTCATAAGAAGGTAGATATTTACATTGTATTAAATACACAATGGAAATCACACTATCGTGATATATATCAATTGGAAGATCAACTGGAGCTCTGAGGTGACTCGGACCCGCACCCAAGGCAATGCCAGCCGCTCACCTGACGGTGCATCAACTACTTTACCGGCATGGGAGTACTTGCCTGTCAGTGACCTGATCACGTCATGAGGCGGCAGAGAGAGGAGAGTGAGGTGCGCCTGCAGGCTGTGAATGCCTGAAGCTGTGTGAGGCCGAAATGGGGCAGACCTGGTTTACGGACGATCCAAAGACCCAGCGACGAGCCGTGTGGGTCAGCAGACCAGTGTATGGACGTGTAGTCTGGGAGGAGCCAGGCCTGCAACCTGTCCTCTTACAAATTACATCTGAATTTGGCCGTTTGCCCGTATAGCGGAAAATGGACGAAATTTGAAAATGAAAAATAATTGAAAATAAATTTGGGATTTTTTTTCCAAAACAGCAAGTAAGGGTCCTCTGGTAGGTTAGGAGGGCAAGAAGTTCTAAGTTTTCAAAACGACGAACCTAGGGAGGATTCCTACACCGTTGGTAGAGCATGAACGACGAGGTGGAACGATCCTGGCTAAGGAGGTAGAGCTACAAGGAGCCTATCTTCGCGGAGCGAATTCTACATCTTTCATAACGGATGATTTTGCCCTCCCATTTTCCCCCTTGAGTCTAAATAAGGTATAGTGCATTATTGAGGATATGATAACTTCAAGTTACATGTGAGGAGATTTTTGTACTCATAACATTAATAAATATATTGAATGAGAATTAGCTGTGATTATATACTGGAGTGACAGAAGCAGGGATGTAGTCTTTGTGAACTCTTGAAGAGGCATTATTATGCTACCTATGTATGTAAAGTGATATCAGTGTGTGGAGATGTGTGTTGTCACATTATGACGACTGTGAACAGTTGCCAGAAACGTTAGTTTCAGGAGTGTTACAATATCGACGGATTTGAGGGATATTTTCCCTATGACCAAGGTAGACTTTTAACAAGTAAACTCCTTGATTTTTACTAGTGTTTACATTCGCTTCTCCATTATCTTTGGTTGTATTGTTTTAAGAGAGTTACTGTGCATCGCCTATTTTTGTGACGGCACCAGACTGGGGATTTAACCCCACCACTGAGATTAGAGTATTACTTAGTACTACTGGGCAGCGATGTTGAGCGGACCCAGAGAGACGAGACTAACCATAGCCCGCGCTACTTGCCCCGCTCCTGTGCCAGGTAAGTCCACTACGGGCTCACCATAGCCCGTGCTACTTGGAACTTATGTTCCGAGTAGCTGAATCTAAAACAACATGAGCGGACCCAGTTGGGGACCTTGAACTGGACACTTTTAGGTTGGGAGTTTCCGTATCTGTGGACACGCTTGAAAGTAGGCTATTGGAGGACCCAGTCACTTCTCTTGCTACGGGTGCAAGACCGGGTTCGAGACCCCCACCACCCCGTAGTGGACTGAGGTGCTCCTCAGGGTGCTCAGTGGCACCCAGGACGGGGGGGGCGCTAAGACCCCGCAACACAACACAAAGTGGAACATGAAACAATGGATATAAATTGGATAAGATTAGATTTAGGAAAGACCTGACTAAATACTTGTTATGAATCACGGTTATTGATTTGTGGAACAAATTACTGGGTAACGTAGAAAGACGTGAGATCACTTGATTGTTTCAAGTGATTGCGTAGGTTAAACATATATAGGAATGAGTCTGAGTGAATATAAATATGACCTGTCTCGTATGCGTCAATAAGTATCCGGCAATTTCCTTAATTCTTAGGTTCTTATGCTGTAAAAATTAAATAATCACTCATATACACAACTCCACTTTAACTTCTGTAAATAAAGATTACAACGACCGCATTAGAGCGGTCCTTTTGAACATACCCTAATTAGCATATTAATCTTCTAAATAAACTTTTCCAAGTTTGTGTTTGAAAAATGTACCTGGAACACAATTTGTTGTGAATACTTGCCTTGAATTTCCATAACGCTGAATAGAAAATTATATATATATTTTTTAAGGCAATCAGTATAATATTTTTTAAGAACTTCGCCAAATGGATTTAATATTGGTCACTAAAAAATAAACATGGATTAGGAGCGCAAGAGTATGACATTCGCTTGTTATGTCTCTTGTTAGCCTTACAACTGAGTATAATAACACCTTCATCGCCTAATATCAGGGTCATTATTGATAAAACTCTCAGGTGATCAGTGTGACTGTTCGTGTCGGTAAACGTTGTTTCTGCTATTGGGAAATACGAAAGATCATTATAATTTGCAAATATTATCAAACATACTGCTATAGCCAAACGAAGAAGTTTTTCAGGGTCAAACAAGTATGGGCAGGTGGTTACAGGTGACGGATCTCCCAATCCTGAGCACTCCAGGTGCAAACTCTGTGAGCAGGAACTGTGGCACGATCTCCCATACTACATCACCGAATGCCCAGTTATTAGACCATTCAGACCCGTTGGCATGAGCTACCTGGAGTTTTGCAATTACTTCATTCACTCTCGTGTTCTTGAAGATATCCTCATAATGTACCCTAAATTTGCCAGTGCAGGCTACTGAACATATGGCCTTGTATGACTAACCATTCTGCGAGATGGGAACTTTTAGTATCACTGCTACCGTATTCACTCTTGAGTTCATGATATCCTCATAATGCACCCAGAGTCTGCCAGTGCAAACTACTTATCACGTGCCTCTATATGACTAACCATCCTCTGTGATGGGGATTTTCAACATCACGTAGCTAGTTTTTTGACACACTGTACTCCCCTTCATATAGTCTAGGGCAGCTGCACAAATGCAGATGTACCTAAATGTGTTAATAAAAACAAAATATGCAGCCCATACTTCAATATAATATAACAATATAGTCAAACGAACAAAAATGGACTGATGGAATCGGAAAAGGTTCACGTTTTGTATTTTTTAATTAGTACAAAATGCATCCTAAAAATGAAAAGTACTAAATACCCTAACCAAACTGAACCAAACCAATCTGAACTATATCTGACCTAACCCAACTTAACCTAACCTAACCTGATTGCCTAAGATGATAATAAGCAACCCCAGGCCTAATATACGGGGTATCTTAGCCCTAATATAGTGCACATATGCTATTCTATGCCAATATAAATGTTTATGCTTAGTTTTTGTTTTTTCTCATGCCCTCTGTACAATTAATACTAGAAAACGTGACAATTGTTCGCTGCAAAAGTCCACTTTATTACGTTCCACCAAATAGTTGCTATAAGTACTGTCATTTTAGGAGGATATTGTTAAGTAGTCAAGGACACCTCGCGGTCTGAGTAGACTTCACTCGGTCTACTCGTGGTCCGCAAGTAGACTACTCGTGGTCTGAGTAGTGTTGACCATGCAGTCTGAGTACTGATGATCACACGCTTCACTTGTTGATGTAGATAATTATTAGGAAACATTGTTGTTGATCTATGGAACAGATTACCGAGTAGCATAAGAGATATGGGATCGCTGAATACTTTTTTCAATTGAATATATATATATATATATATATATATATATATATATATATATATATATATATATATATATATATATATATATATATATATATATATATTAGTATATTTTGGTAGCAGTCTTTCCTGTAGACATATATTATTAAATATGACCGAAAAAGTAAGATTAATAATTCTAACACGAATTTTCTCAATCTTTCGTACATTACGCTTCACTGTTGGAGGTAAATCAAAAATCACTTCTCCAAAATTCATTTTTATTTCTAGTCTGACGCGACACGGGCGCGTTTCGTAAAACTTATTACATTTTCAAAGACTTCACAAATACACAACTGATTAGAACGTATCTCTGATTTTATATCTACATTTGAGTGAGGTGGTAAGGGTGATGTGGCATTAACACAAGACAGAACAGGAGGGGATATTAATAGGGTATTAAAAGTATCAACACAAGACAGAACAGAAACAATGGGTATTGAATAGAAGTGTTTGTAGAAAGCCTATTGGTCCATATTTCTTGATGCTTCTATATTGGAGCGGAGTCTTGAGGTGGGTAGAATATAGTTGTGCAATAATTGGCTGTTGATTGCTGGTGTTGACTTCTTGATGTGTAGTGCCTCGCAAACGTCAAGCCGCCTGCTATCGCTGTATCTATCGATGATTTCTGTGTTGTTTACTAGGATTTCTCTGGCGATGGTTTGGTTATGGGAAGAGATTATATGTTCCTTAATGGAGCCCTGTTGCTTATGCATCGTTAAACGCCTAGAAAGAGATGTTGTTGTCTTGCCTATATACTGGGTTTTTTTGGAGCTTACAGTCCCCAAGTGGGCATTTGAAGGCATAGACGACATTAGTCTCTTTTAAAGCGTTCTGTTCTGTGTCTGGAGAGTTTCTCATGAGTAGGCTGGCCGTTTTTCTGGTTTTATAGTAAATCGTCAGTTGTATCCTCTGATTTTTGTCTGTAGGGATAACGTTTATATTAACAATATCTTTCAGGACCCTTTCCTCCGTTTTATGAGCTGTGGAAAAGAAGTTCCTGTAAAATAGTCTAATAGGGGGTATAGGTGTTGTGTTAGTTGTCTCTTCAGAGGTTGCATGGCTTTTCACTTTCCTTCTTATGATGTCTTCGATGAAACCATTGGAGAAGCCGTTATTGACTAGGACCTGCCTTACCCTACAGAGTTCTTCGTCGACTTGCTTCCATTCTGAGCTGTGGCTGAGAGCACGGTCGACGTATGCGTTAACAACACTCCTCTTGTACCTGTCAAGGCAGTCGCTGTTGGCATTTAGGCACATTCCTATGTTTGTTTCCTTAGTGTAGACTGCAGTGTGGAAACCTCCGCCCTTTTCCATGACTGTTACATCTAGAAAAGGCAGCTTCCCATCCTTTTCCGTCTCGTAAGTGAAACGCAGCACGGAACTCTGCTCAAATGCCTCCTTCAGCTTCTGCAGATGTCTGACATCAGGTACCTGTGTAAAAATGTCGTCAACATACCTGCAGTATATGGCCGGTTTCAAGTTCATGTCGACTAAGACTTTTTGCTCGATGGTACCCATGTAGAAGTTTGCAAACAGGACACCTAGGGGAGAACCCATGGCGACCCCATCTACTTGCTTATACATGTGCCCATCCGGGCTCAAGAAGGGTGCCTCTTTAGTACAAGCTTGGAGTAGTTTCCTCAGAATACTTTCTGGCATGTCAAGAGGAGTACAGGCTGGATCACGATACACTCTGTCGGCTATCATTCCGATTGTCTCGTCCACAGGTACGTTGGATACCCCCTATACCCCCTATTAGACTATTTTACAGGAACTTCTTTTCCACAGCTCATAAAACGGAGGAAAGGGTCCTGAAAGATATTGTTAATAGAAACGTTATCCCTACAGACAAAAATCAGAGGATACAACTGACGATTTACTATAAAACCAGAAAAACGGCCAGCCTACTCATGAGAAACTCTCCAGACACAAAACAGAACGCTTTAAAAGAGACTAATGTCGTCTATGCCTTCAAATGCCCACTTGGGGACTGTAAGCTCCAAAAAACCCAGTATATAGGCAAGACAACAACATCTCTTTCTAGGCGTTTAACGATGCATAAGCAACAGGGCTCCATTAAGGAACATATAATCTCTTCCCATAACCAAACCATCGCCAGAGAAATCCTAGTAAACAACACAGAAATCATCGATAGATACAGCGATAGCAGGCGGCTTGACGTTTGCAAGGCACTACACATCAAGAAGTCAACACCAGCAATCAACAGCCAATTATTGCACAACTATATTCTACCCACCTCAAGACTCCGCTCCAATATAGAAGCATCAAGGAATATGGACCAATAGGCTTTCTACAAACACTTCTATTCAATACCCATTGTTTCTGTTCTGTCTTGTGTTGATACTTTTAATACCCTATTAATATTCCCTCCTGTTCTGTCTTGTGTTAATGCCACATCACCCTTCCCACCTCACTCAAATGTAGATATAAAATCAGAGATACGTTCTAATCAGTTGTGTATTTGTGAAGTCTTTGAAAATGTAATAAGTTTTACGAAACGCGCCCGTGTCGCGTCAGACTAGAAATAAAAATGAATTTTGGAGAAGTGATTTTTGATTTACCTCCAACAGTGAAGCGTAATGTACGAAAGATTGAGAAAATTCGTGTTAGAATTATTAATCTTACTTTTTCGGTCATATTTAATAATATATGTCTACAGGAAAGACTGCTACCAAAATATACTAATATATATATATATATATTAGTATATATATATATATATATATATATATATATATATATATATATATATATATATATATATATATATATATATATATAAAGTTTGGGTGGATATCAAGAGGAGCAGCTTCGTATAAAGCAATAGACCTTCTGTAAATTCTGTGAATTGAGAACATTCAAATACCTATCCCGTAAGAATAGGGACCAATTTAAGAATACTGGATCCTTCCTATCTTAAGGTTAAAGGAATTCCTCAGCAACAACTTTAGTTAACAACTCCCTCCTATCCCCCCTATCTCACCCCCCCCTTAACCCAAGGTCGCACACCCCTACCTCACCCCCCTTGCCCCAAAATCATACACACCCCACCTCATCCCGCTTGCCCCAGGGTCACACACCCCCCTACCTCACCCCTCTTTGCCCCAAGGTCACACACTTCTACCTCATCTCCCTTGCCCCAAGGTCACACACCCCATACCTCATCTCTCTTTGCTCAAGGTCACACACCCCCTTGCCCCAAGGTCACACCCCCTCTACCTCACTCCCCTTGCCCCAAGGTAACACCCCCTACCTCACCCCCTCCCTTGCCCCACCACCTGTCGCCAGACTCTCCAGTGAAGGTGGAAGGCCATTCTCTTTACCTCCTCCTTCCACACTTCCTTCTCATCCAATTATAATTTTTAATCGAATTCCCCAAAAACTGTCGCTTCAACTTCTCCCGTCTATCCGCTACTATCAGCGCCCAGTTTTTCCTTGTAATATTCAGTCCGCAATATGTCGGAGGTAGTTTTTTGCCGGAACTCAAGAGATGGGGCATAATGCCCCAGATTTTTGTAGATTCAAATTACTTGTCGAAAATTATGGGGAAAAACTTTTTTTTGATAACTTATGATAATGCAAAACTTAGATGATAGAGATGTTTGTGCTTGATAATACATTAGTCTGCTCAACAGGTCCTCTTCTTTCACTAGTAATTACTTGAACCGTAAATTATCATAATAATAATAATAATAATAATAATAATAATAATAATAATAATAATAATAATAATAATAATAATAATAATAATAATAATAATAATAATAATAATAATAATAATAATAATGGTCTTTATACATTATTTTCATGTTTCATTCCAACTATTCCTTCCCTCCTTCCTATCCCTGATCCATGTTCTCATATTCTCCTTCAAGTGCTCTGTAGCCAAACTGGCTCGGCACTTTATAGTCCCCTTACGTTGCTCTTCGAATTCTCGTGGAATGTGTGTTAATATTTTAAGGGTTTTTGCCTGATTGCGTATCAGTCGTACGGATGAATTACTTGTTTTTAAAGGTTTCAGTGCAAACAGTTTGTGCATTTACTTTTCTATTGAGTAGTTCATAAAGGTAAAGGGATATTATATGCGCTTGTAATCATACGTAAATATCAACATATTAGAACAAAAGTTCATAATAGTTTTAGACATTCATATCTGTATATTAGTTTTAAAGTTTGTTTACAAATATTCATTGAATTGGAAACTATTTAAAACGTACGGATCCTCAATCCTTTGAATTTTGGTCATGTGTTGTTTAACTTTGTACATGTTCGAACTGTTAATAATATTATTAAGTTCGATACGTAGGAATACCTCACGAAGCCTTATTAATCCCTGTTTGTGGTAACACATGGGTGCCTCACCACTCACCACCACGAAGGAAGGATTGAAATAGGAATTTCTTAAGTACTTTCGTATTTAATAATACATATTTAGAAGGATGAAGACGTGTTATTAAATACGAAAGTTTTTAAGGAAATTCTTGTTTCAATCCTTCCTTCGTGGTCTGACACTGTCACATTTTTCATCACGTGATAATTTTCGTGATTTACACCTATATATAAGATGAACAGGAAACAGATAATAACTCTGTATCCCAGTCAATGTATTAAGTAGCTATATTTCTGGGCATTTATGTTAGATTTGAACACAGAGAATTAAACTCCTGGCACCTGGTGCGTTTAGCATTAAATACAGCACTTAAGCTGTCGCGTAGATCTCTCAGCTGCGGCCAAATTCAAGCTGCATGTACCACATGATATATGAACCCCCATAAATGGACTTAGGTTGATGCATTTAGCATGTTTTGCGAAAGCTGGCGAACTTCCTTGAAAGCTTTCCCTGGTAGCCGGGTATGTCTTGGTTTATGACCTGGCATCGGGTTTATACCGCATGTATATTACACATACATACATACATATATATATATATATATATATATATATATATATATATATATATATATATATATATATATATATATATATATATATATATATATATATATATATATATATATATATATATATATATATATATATATATATATATATTAGTTTATTTGAAGAGCAGGGTTTCTGTAATACATGTCTTTAAATACAACAACATTATGACTATTATTAATTTTCTTTAGGATATTTTCCAGTCTACGCAAATATCTTCTACCATCTGGAGGGTGATGAAACACTAGATCACTTTATTTTTCCATTTATATTGTTCGACGTTTCGTCAGCAATGTGACCACTTCAGGAGTACACTCTGTTACACTAACTTAACTATACGGAGTTTACAAGGTTGTTGTTGTTGTTTATTTAGCTAATCAGAACGAAATGTCCATGTAGTACAGGCTATAGTGAGCCTGTAAATGAGTTCGGTTATTCGCGATAACCTTGTTACTGTGATATTTGGGTCAAAGTTTTAAACAGAGGCGGTAGGGTTTTATCCTTTTTCCCCCGTTTCATTTTCGCTTGTTTTAGCGCACTGAATGTTGTCTTGTTTTAGTAACATTATCTTGGTGGAAAATGTTGCTGTAGAATGTTCTCTATGGAGTCCCATTCTCCAACTGGCTTTTCTAACCATTGTAGTCGCTGTGGAATTCGCAACTAATTCAGCTGCTGTTGCTGGATTAATGTTGAGTTTGATAGAGTGTTGAGGCAGTCTTTAATAACTATGGGTTTATTACCTCCCAGCAGCACTTGTAACGAAGTCTGCGTCCTGTGCATGGTTACTGTAATGTCTCTGGATATCTTTTTGCCAGGCTTGAAAGAGTACCCAGTGGATTGTTCGTACCACATCGTAGTGGATTTTCCTTCCGCTATTTTGGCTCTGTGGCGACTTTTGATAGTTGGGAGTATTTTCTTCTTGATTTGCTCCTTAATCTGTGAAAATCTTGAAGATATTTTAACCTGTAAAATAAGTAAAGCAGTGGCAGTTTATGCTAGTGAATCTGACTTTTCGTTTACAAGGTTATTATTGTCGTTTAGGATTCAGCTTCTGGGAACAAAAAGTTCTAAGTAGCAGCAGACTATGGTGAGCCCGTAGTGGAACTTACCTTGCACAGGAGCGGGGCTGTAACTGTTCTTATTTTTTGTTTACCAGGTTGTTGTTGTTTAAGATACGTTACTTGGAACAAAAAGTTCCAAGTAGCACGGGCTATGATGAGCCCGTTGTGGACTTACCTGGCACAGGAGCAGGACAGTAACTTGATCGGCTTTCCAAATTGATTGATTGATGAAGATTAAGCCACCCAAAAGGTGGCACGGGCATGAATAGCCCGTAAGTGGTGGCCCTTTGGAGCCATTACCAGTATCAAGAGCTGATACTGGAGATCTGTGGAGGTGCAACTGCACCCTGCGTGACGGGAGATGTCTCCCGAGTGACGAGGAAGAGGTTTACCAGGAGATATCCAAACATTTATAGGTACACTTCTCTCTACGATTCACCTAATCTTCTTGATCGGAGGGAGCGGCGAAGGATAGGGTGAGGTGATTGACTCCGGCTTCTAGCTGTCGTACGGACTTACATCTTCACTCTAAGCCGGCAGTCTGGCCACTGGAAGTAAGCTAGAAGCCGGAATCAGGCACACACACCTCGCACTATAACTTTCACACACACACATTCAGGTATCAAAACATTCACACACAATCACGTATTTAAACAAACACACACACACACACTCTCACGCATTAAAACACACAAACGCATTAAAACACACACACACTCATGCATTAAAACACACACACGCATTAAAACACACACACACACACATTAAAACACACACGCGCATTAAAACACACACACACTCATGCATTAAAACACACACACGCATTAAAACACACACGCGCATTAAAACACACACTCATGCATTAAAACACACACAAAAAAACTTATATTCGTATTTAAACATACACACATGCACACTCGCATTAAAACATACACTCACGCATAAAACCACACACACACACACACACACACACACACACACACACACACACACACACACACACACACACACACACACACATACACCGGAACGTGAATATTCATAACGACACGAGTCAATAAGAAGGTCGCTTGAAGCTGTATCAGACGCCACGGACTGCTTCAGCTTCAGCCACAATATTTCTCTCGACAGCTACAGGGCACATTACAGTGGTGTTGTTGTGAGCCCCTTACTCAAGTCGCCCCTCGAGATCATTAATTATTATTTCATTATTATTATTTATTTGTTATTCTTGAGAAAATCAATAGGAGGTGTGATGAGCATTCGTGCCTATGTTCTGGGCACTCCAAAGAAAACGCTATTGACCACTATAACACAACAGGGTCAAAAGTATTTGCAACTGTTGGGAATCTTAGTCCAAAACTTGCTTACTGACAACATTAGGCAACCTGAGCATGACTGTAAAGCTGCCGCCCAGTTGGGTGGGTGTGGAGCACATGACTGTAAAGCTGCCGCCCAGTTGGGTGGGTGTGGAGTACATCACTGTAAAGCTGCGGCCCAGTTGGGTGCGTATGGAGCACATGACTGTAAAGCTGCCGCCCAGTTGGGTGGGTGTGGAGTACATCACTGTAAAGCTACCACCCAGTTGGGTGCGTATGGAGCACATGACTGTAAAGCTGCCGCCCATGTGAGGTGGGTGTGGAGCACATGACTGTAAAGCTGCGGCCCAGTTGGGTGGGTGTGGAGTACATCACTGTAAAGCTGCGGCCCAGGTGGATGGGTGTGGAGCACATGACTGTAAAGCTGCCGCCCATGTGAGGTGGGTGTGGAGCACATGACTGTAAAGCTGCCGCCCATGTGAGGTGGGTGTGGAGCACATGACTGTAAAGCTGCCGCCCAGTTGGGTGGGTGTGGAGCACATGACTGTAAAGCTCCGGCCCAGGTGGGTGGGTGTGGAACAAGACTAGTAACTGTGTGACTCCCAACAGATGTAAAGTGCCGCGTATAGTGACTGTTGTGAGTTATTTATTTTAACTCCTCGAAAATAATGGAGGAATTTATTGCAATTTAATGGACCGTCGCTCAACCTCCTGGACGGTAGAGCGACGGTTTCGTGTCATGCAGTTCGAGGTTCAATTCCCGGACCGTCCAATTCGTTGAAAATTCCAACCACATGGACGTTGTAGACGTTGGGAATTGTGGACGAGGGAATTCCTTTCCCTCGTCCAATCCCAAATCCTTATCCCTATGCAGGCGATGAGTCACAATAACGTGGCTGAAGTATGTTGACCAGACCACACACTAGAAGTTGAAGGGACGACGACGTTTCGGTCCGTCCTGGGCCATTCTCAAGTCGACTTGAGAATGGTCCAGGACGGACCGAAACGTCGTCGTCCCTTCAACTTCAAGTGTGTGGCCTTATCCCTAATCCCTTCCAAGTGCCACATAGTCATAATGGTTTGGCGCTTTCCCCCGATAGTTCCCTTCCGTTCTTGTTTAATCACTTATGATATAAAAATATTATATATATATATATATATATATATATATATATATATATATATATATATATATATATATATATATATATATATATATATATATATATATATATATATATATATATATATGTAGAAGTGAATGTAAAATTAACAGTTGTGTAACTATCTTCACAAGATTATCACTTGCTTAACTAAACGAACTCTGGGGTTCAGTTCCTGAACCCATTATGTGTCTCTGTAACCTTTTCCACCACCGGCAACGGGATGGGTTTGGGGTGCATAATAAAGTAATGAAATGAATGAAAATCAGGTATTCAAGGGAATTCTCCAGGGTTCGCTCCTCATGGCTTCTAATGATTTTCTCAGTGATACATCACGTAAATGGGATTTCTTTGTGCATTATTAATATTAATATTACTAAAATATTAATAATATTATTAGTAATGGTAATGTCTTCTCACAGACATAAAAACAATGGATAAAACTCCCACACTTGTGTGTTTGTGAAATTTATGTAAGGAATTTACAGCTAGTCTTTCTCACTCTCCTGAGTGCTTTATGAAGGTTAAGCTCAAGTCAGGTTTCAACTACTTCCTGAGAGCTTCTGTTAAGTTCCTCACGCATTTCCTCATCATTTTCTGTGTATCCTCTCTCTCCTTTTTCTCAAGTCTTGATAACCTGCTCATTCAGACATCTTCCTCCTGATATGACTAAGGAACAGTTTTGGCTCGGAGTTAACCTTGTATGTAATGTCATGCGTGTACTATTTCTTAGCCACTCTCCTAGTTTCTGTGTACTTATTTCTGGCCTCTCTGTATGCGTTGTGTTATCTTTCTGTTCTGTGTTCTTTATACTTCTTCCATGCTCTTTGGCTTCTTCTCTTTGCTTACGGACACTGTTGAACAATGGGCTAATTCTTGTCTTACTTCCCATAACCCTTAGTGGTGGCTTAAATTTGTCTTCAGCTTCTTTAAGTTTGTCCGTTACGTAGTCTATCATGCCATGTGAGGATTTTCCTCTGAGTTCTCGTTCCCATTCTATCCGCCCCAGGAATTAGTCTAACCTGGTATTCCTCTCTCATCTATGTTAGTCTTACATTCGCCCCTCGTTACATCTTTTGTATGGCCTTAATTGTCACAATATATTCAAATACTAAAACACAGTGGTCAATGACTCCTATTGGCATTTCATGGTCAATGGTTTCAATGTCCATCTCATTCTGTCTGAAGACCAGATCTAATCTAGCAGGTTGGTCACCACCCCTTCTCATTGACTCCTCCCGGCCATGTTGCATCAGCAAGTTGTGTACTCACCTATTTGTGCTTGAGGGGGTTGAGCTTTGGTTCTTTGGTCCCGCCTCTCAACTGTCAATCAACTCGTGTACAGATTCCAGAGCCTACTGGGATCTGTCATATCTACATTTGAAACTGTGTATGGAGTCAGCCTCCACCACATCACTGACTAATGCATTCCATCCGTTAACTACTCTGACACTGAAAAAGTTCCTTCTAACGTCCTTGTGGCTCATGTGGGTACTCAGTTTCCACCTGTGTCCCCTTGTTCGCATCCCACCTGTGTTGAATAGTTTATCCTTGTTTACCTGGTCGACTCCCCTGAGGATTTTGTAGGTTGTGATCATGTCTCCACTTACTCTTCTGTCTTCCAGTGTCGTAAGGTGCATTTCCCGAAGCCTTTCCTCGTAACTCATGCCTCTTAGTTCTGGAACTAGTCTAGTGGCATACCTTTGGACTTTTTCCAGCTTCGTCTTGTGCTTGACAAGGTACGGGCTCCATGCTGGGGCCGCATACTCCAGGATTGGTCTTACATATGTGGTGTACAAGATTCTGAATGATTCCTTACACAGGTTCCTGAACGCTGTTCTGACGTTAGGCAGCCTCGCATATGCCGCAGACGATATTCTCTTTATGTGGGCTTCAGGAGACAGGTTTGGTGTGATATCAACTCCTAGATCTTTCTCTCTCTCTGTTCGTTTCATTAAGTACTTCATCTCCTATTCTGTATCCTGTGTCTGGCCTCCTGTTTCCACTGCCTAGTTTCATTACCTTGCATTTACTCGGGTTGACCTTCAACAGCCATTTGTTGGACCATTCGCTCTGTTTGTCTAGGTCATTTTGTAGCCTCCAACTATGATCCTTTGTTTCAATCCTCCTCATAATTTTTGCATGATCAGCAAACATTGAGAGAAACGAGTCTATACTCTCTGGGAGATCATTTACATATATCAGAAACAGTATAGGTCCAAGGACTGACCCCTGCGGGACTCCACTCGTAACGTCTCGCCAATCTGAGACCTCACCCCTCACACTGACTCGTTGTCTCCTGTGTGTATTCACCTAGTTGTATTCACGTGGTTGTGCTTGCGGGGGTTGAGTTCTGCTCTTTCGGCCTGCTTCTCAACTGTCAATCAATTAACTGTTACTAGCTACTAACAATTAGTAGTTAGTAACAACTGTCCACACACACACACACACACACACACACACACACACACACACACACACACACACACACACACACACACACACACACACACACACACACACACACACACACACACACACACACACACACACAGAATGGTCAGAGATGAAGAGATGGTCAGAGAAATGGCTACTAGAATTCAACACGAACAAATGTAAAGTTATGGAAATGGGACTAGGAGATAGGAGACCAAAGGGACAGTACACAATGAAGGGGAACAGCCTACCTGTAACGACGCGTGAAAGAGACCTGGGGGTGGACGTAACACCTAATCTATCTCCTGAGGCACATATTAATAGGATAACGACAGCAGCGTACTCTACACTGGCAAAAGTTAGAACATCATTCAGAAACCTAAGTAAGGAGGCATTTAGGGCGCTTTACACTGCCTACGTGAGGCCAGTCTTAGAGTATGCCGCCTCATCATGGAGTCCCCATCTGAAGAAGCATATAATGAAACTGGAAAAGGTTCAGAGGTTTGCAACGAGACTCGTCCCAGAGCTACGAGGGATGGGGTATGAGGAGCGCCTGAGGGAACTGTGCCTTACGACACTAGAAAGAAGACGGGAGAGGGGGGACATGATAGGAACGTATAAGATACTCAGAGGGATTGACAGAGTGGACATAGACGAAATGTTCACACGGAATAGTAACAGAACGAGAGGAACATGGATGGAAGCTTGAAACTCAGATGAGTCACAGAGATGTTAGGAAGTTTTCTTTTAGCGTGAGAGTAGTGGGGAAATGGAATGCACTTCAGGAACAGGTTGTGGAAGCAAATACTATTCATAATTTTAAAACCAGGTATGATAGGGAAATGGGACAGGAGTCATTGCTGTAAACAACCGATGCTCGAAAGGCGGGATCCAAGAGTCAATGCTCGATCCTGCAGACACAACTAGGTGAGTACAACTAGGTGAGTACACACACACACACACACACACACACACACACACACACACACACACACACACACACACACACACACACACACACACAACACATACACACACACACACACACACACACACACACACACACACACACACACACACACACACACACACACACACACACATACACACACACACACACACACACACACACACACACACACACACACACACACACACACA